>NW_023330421.1:0-196037 GCF_011100685.1 Canis lupus familiaris
AAACAATAAATAACTGCATTACAATTTCAAATGCATTCTATAAACTCCTATCAATACATCATAAGCTTATCTATAAAAATACTATAGTAAATGAATTAAAGAAACAAAACATTATTTTTAAACACTATGGAAATTTCACTTGTTTACTTTCAAAAAAATTATTTATTAATGACAGAGACACACACCGAGAGAGAGAGAGAGAGAGAGAGAGAGAGAGAGAAGCAGAGACAGAGGCAGGCAGAGAAGCAGGCTCCATGTAGGGAGCCTGACGAGGACCTCGATCCCGGGTCTCCAGGATTACACCCTAGGCTGAAGGCAGCGCTAAACCACTGAGCCACGTGGGCTGCCCACTTGTTCACTTTTTATTTATTAATAGTTTTTCTAGAATATGGAGAAACTTAAATTTAAAACAATTGCTATTTGGCAAAAGTGTATATATTAACTTAATATTTGGGATTTAAATTAATAATTGATTACAAGATAAATTTTGTTTGTTTTTAAAGATTTTATATATTCATGAGAGAAACAAAGAAGAGAGGCAGAGACACAGGCAGAGGGAAAAGCAGGCTCTCTGGGGGGAGTCCTATCAGGACTTGATCCCAGGACTCTGGAGTCACTCCCTGAGCCAAAGGCAGGTGTTCAAACACTGAGCTATGAGTTGCCCCAGAAGATAAAAATTTTTAAGCAAAATGATTGAAAATATTCCTGAATTCTAACAAAAAGAAAGAAGGAAAATAAGTTATAGTGATTCGATACCTTTAAATGGAATTGAAATCAATTGGAATTAAATTATGTGATACATATTTCTTAATCATAACAATGGACTCCTGTACTAGACAGGAGGTAGTTTATCTTATATTTAGTAAGAAGGAAAACCACATTAGTTCTAGCACAGTGAGAAGATATTCATTAAAATAGCTATTTAACACTAAAAAGCCACTTCAAGAGTATGCTGACCCTCTCCCATTCAATTATCATCTTCCATTAGAACACAGGATGAACCTCAAAGATGCAAAATAGGATAAAGTCTATGTACCTGGCAAGTTTCTTAGTTATAAACGACAGAAACCAACTCTGCCTAACTGGAGTCATTGGGATCATTGAAAAGATATCAGGTAACTCACGAATTTATTGACTTGTTGGCAACTCAGCTAAGAAACAGAGGGAGGCTGGGTCAGGGAGAACACAAGCACAGCCAGATGCTGCCCCCGATGCAGCCGCCTCCAGGTCATCTCCACTGAGTCCTTCACCGGTTTCCTCAAACAAGAGCCATCACCTTCCACGTGAAAACTCTCCCACTAAAATCATGCTGTGGGACTCCAACAGCAGTTCTTCTTAGTCCATGAGTCTGAGTTCAGCCTCATATTAGTCCTAATAATTCAGCAGCTGCTGAATTTCATTGTGTTGAGCGGGTCTTCTCCTCAGACTCCAAACTATTTACACTTTCCCCCTGCTGTTTGGGATGCCCCTGTACCCAGGATACCCTCTTCTTCAATGTGTCCCTTGGTGTAACCCCACTTCACAACCCTTCTGCTGAGGGGATTCCATCTACTTTCACAGCTAAGACTCTCTCTCTCTCTTGCCTCCAAGTCTCTAACTCCACCAGCCTCTGAATTCCAGATCCTCACTGCTCTTTCCTTTCTGTCCACTTCAGCATTCACATTCAACATGTTTCGAGGTCAATTTATCATGTTGCTCGATCTTTCTTTTTTCCTTTCTTCTTCCGTGCACTTTCTCTGTAGGCAAGTCCAGCTTCTGCACCCCCCAAGACCTACCTAAACATGAGGCATTTTCAGTTTCTCCATCTCTTTCACCTTACAGGTTCAGATGGTGGCTACAGGGGTTAATTATTATTGTCTCTTCCCTCATTATTCCAGTAGCAGAACTACCCTGTGCTGTTTCTTTTTTAAATTTTTTTTTATTTATTCATGATAGCCACACAGAGAGAGAGAGAGAGAGAGAGAGAGAGAGGCAGAGACATAGGCAGAGGGAGAAGCAGGCTCCATGCACTGGGAGCCCGACGTGGGACTCGATCCCAGGTCTCCAGGATCGTGCCCTGGGCCAAAGGCAGGCGCTAAACCGCTGCACCACCCAGGGATCCCCCCTGTGCTGTTTCAACTCTTCAGGCAAGCGCTGACTCTGACTGGAGTGACACATTGAAGAACGGCCACCTCCCACAATGAAGAAATTGGAGTCTTTCCCCACAGAGGTTCACAAGGAAGCTACAGGAAGAAGATTCCTTTCCTTTTTGATTGTAAAGTGGTGGAAACATGAGGCCAGAAGATTCTACAGGCATGTCCCGGTGCCCTATGCCCCACACCCGCCAGTCTACAGTAATAGAAAATAAGGCTGTTGGGTTAGAAGGGAGGGATCAGAGATGGAGAGCAATTGACAGAGCTGGTGTCCCTGCTTCCAGGTGCACTCCTTTCCTACCCATGGTTTAGTTACTGAGATATTATTTCTCTCCTTTTATACTTAGTCAGGATGCCACTACTAGATGAATTTTCCCACCCCTATATTAATTATGTCACAGCTTACTCGGCATCATTCTCCATTACCTGCAGCATAAAGACCTCACTGTGACAGTCAGTCCTACATGATCTGGACCTAACATTTCCCATCTCATCTCCTGCAAGTCTTTCCTCTCCTCTCTTATGTTATAAACTCTGGCCTTTTTTTCATTTGTTATCTCATTGGCCCATTACATTTCTACCCAGCTGAATAGCACAGATTACCTCTTCTCCTGCAGTGAATTAAGCACTGAACAGTGGATCTGCAAGTCCCATGTTGGAGTCTAAATTCCATTTTCTCTGTGTGGAGTCATCGCTCTGCAAGTCTGTTATTTCTCATTTGTGAAATGATACAGTATCTTAGCTTCACTTAAAAAAAAGATTTTCTTTATTTATTTGTGAGAGAACGAGAGAGAGAGAGGCAGAGACACAGGCAGAGGTAGAAGCATGCTCCATGCAGGGAGCCTGACATGGGACTTGATCTGGGGTCTCCAGGATCATGCCCTGGGCTGAAGGCAGACACTAAACCTGAGCCACCCAGGTTAACTTTAAATGAGATGTGTTACAATATCTTTGAAGGAATTTTATGCCCATGTAATTTTATTCAGGAGATTCTATTTAACTGGCTGTTGATTTTACTTAATCTGCTGAGTAGCAAGAAAATTATATGGAGACCTTTCATAATATCTGAGATTCACAGAAGCCAAAGAGTGCTTGGTATATTCAATGGGCCAATATAGATATTCAAGTCCTGCATCAGGCTGAGTTGTGCCCCCTTAGCAGTCATCTGAGAGTTTGCTTGTAAAACCAAAGCCACACGGGTGTTTTCCGCTCAGAGGAAACTGGAAAGCAGAGCAGCTGATACCTGGGACTCTGCATTAAATTTGGTCCCACTAGTGATGTCCTGGAAGTCTTGTCCACCCCCCTAGAATCATGGGAGCTTCCTGGCTTTGCTGGACAATCAGGTCCACGTGACCATGAACAACTGTTCAACGTGGACTCTGCAAAATACTCCTCCCTCCGAGGCTCACTCTTTTGAGGCTCTCTTCGACAACTTTACAGTAACTGGTTCTCCTCTACTCCAGGGGAGAAAAGTGGTCCATCTGAAATTTTAAGTTTGAGTTTAGATGAAAATTTTTCATTGTAAATTTCATTGCTCTTCTCCCTCAAATACTCGGCAGAGAAATGACTGCGGGCAAATGGATTGAAACAGATCTTTCATTTCAACACTCCTTACGTTTTTGTGGAAAACTGTTACATATTCTTAGGTAAAGTTGCCAAAGGCTCTGACAAAAATTTTACCACCTCTCGTCTAAGGAAAACGTCTTGCCTATTAAAAAGAACTGTGTCAATTTTTAGCAAACTTATGAAGGCAAATATATTGGAAAACAAAAGGAGTTTTGTCTTTTGTGGGGGTCGATGAACAGAAAAAAGTTTTCAGAGTTAATGACTCAGGCTGAGGATCTCTGAGTCCTGTAGGCTTTGCTTCCACGTGGTAGCAATTGTATTTAAACAATGAAATTGCTTTATAGTATAAGCAAACTATAAACTATAGTTTATAGTATAAGCAAAGGAATTGGGAGTCATAGGGTCTCCCAAGGCTTGGAATCATCCACATAACCCCAGGGAGTCACTTGCAGTGAATGGGGCTCTGCTTAATTATCATCAAAATTGTGATTTGAGAATCATCATAGTGAATTCTGAGGTGGAATTCTAAGGTGTCGCCTAGTTTGATACTGTTTGTCTTTCTGCTGCTTTTGCATCTCATGTTGCAGAAGTCTAGCCTTAGGCTCACAAAGAACACAAGTACTGGCAGAAGGAAATGCTTTGGCAAAGGTTTAGTGGTTTCAGAAATCAGGTCTAGCAACCTGTCATGTGGAATCTTCAAACGTGTCTGTTAGCAAAACTGTGGTATTTTGAAATCACTTGTTGGTTAAATTGGAATCACCCTGAGACAGAAAAGTTCTGGCCAGAGATTGAAGCTCCACTGCTATAAAGGGTCAGTAAGTCAAAGATCTCTATTATTTAGTATTATTACTACTTATGTGCTTTAATTCAACATTTTGACAAATATGTACAGGGCCATTTTCTCTGATCTATCAAGAATTGTCTAACAGGAAATGAACTTCTACTCCTTATCTGGACTCCTTTTAAAGGAAATGCACCCCCAATCTGCTCTTCTCCATTCTGTTCATACATAGCAGGAAGAGTTCACAAGTTGCTTAGTTACCTCTGCTCCATGTAATTAATGCAAGATGTTTATAGCTCAGACGTATCCCTCAGTAGACGTATTTTATGTGGTCTACATTTTTTTATTTTGGCAGTATTGGTATAACAACTTTCTGACCAACATTTGTTTTAAATGAGCAGGTTATATAGTTACAGTTTTACAAGTTTGCATTTCAAATTGAATAAGCTTATATAATTTAAATGGTCACAAGTTTTTCCTACCATTAATACATTCCTATGAATAACACATTTAACCCCTTGTCAATAAACTGGGCTGGTTTCCTATATTTACAGTCACCAGAAAATGAGATTGTGGGATAAATTTATCCTTGTCAGATGCTTGATTTGACTGAGGTTGTGGAGCAAGGAAGGCTTAACTGAGTTAAATTTGGAGAGCTGAGTAAATGATTCATAAAGCATACCTTTAATTACAAATTCTAGCACGATGGTTTTCTATCACACAGAAGTCTTCTATTTGTTTTCCTAACATATAGAAATAATCATTGATAAAACATTGAACTTTCTTCTCATTCATTTATGTACACAGCCTAATAATAGTTAATGTCTTCATGAACTTAACTTATATGATCAACAGATTATAATGATTCGTACCACAAGTTTTGAGGGCCTAATATGTATAGACTTTGTGTGAGGCAGTAGTAGTATATGGGAAAACTTGATTCTTGTCTCATGGAATCAAAGAATGAATCTCACGGGCACAGGAAAGTGAGCAAAGGAATAGAAATTTATTAAGTAAAGATACAGAGAAAGCTCTCAGAAGTGAGAGGGGTCCCGAAAGGGTTGCCACTGTGGGCTTGTAGGGTTGGTCTTTTATTGAGAGCCTAATCAGGGAACCTAAATCCTTTTAACATATCTATTATCACCATTGAGTAAGGACTAGTATAACATCTTTAATGACTTACTTCCTTTCTAGAGTATGATGATTTTTTCTTGGTCACAAGGAGCTGTGATAACAAGACCCCACCTCTGGCACTTGGGGCAGGGTGGTCTGGCTTATTTAACTCTGGTTTACTTTTATCTACATATTTTTGGGATTTTTGTGAGGTTGAGTCCGGAGGCCCCTACTTAGCCCTGCTGGCCCCATTTGTCTCTAATTCAGTAGATATATACGAATAAATTCTAAATAGTCAAGGATGTTATATTTCAGGAATGTTTAATCATGATTCAATGCGATAAATGTCCTATTATAGGTATATACAAGTTACTACAGAAGAACAGAGATAGTGGAGAAGTGGGTTGAATTTCTGTTGTGGTCTAGGCATTGTACAATCATTTTACATACAAAATCTTATTTAATTTTCACAATATATCTGAGGCTTGTAGAAATAGAGCTGGTAGAAGTCCTGGACTTGGCCACGATTACATAGCTAGAAATGGTGGGGTGAGGATTTCAAGCCAAATTTATCTGATTTCAGACCTCTGTTCTCCCAACCATTGCAAGTTGCCTTATTCTCCCTAAGAAATGAGAGGATAGGAACTGAGGAGAGTCAGAAAAAGATTGAGAAATGGTATGACATTTGGAATGAGAAAATATGCATAAGGCTCACAGGTCTTGTCATTGGGACTGTCTTTTGGGGATAAAGAATTACCACAAGGAAGTTTCAGGAACAAGGTGAACATGTTCAAGAACTGGCAAGCATTTCAGAACAGTTGAAGCTTGAGGAGAAAAACAGAGATTGGCAAGATTTGGTGACATAGAGGTTGAGAAAAAAGCCACAAATTGTTTTCAGTATCAAGCCAAAGAGTTCTGATTTCATTAAAAAGTTAAAGAAGATAATGAATGCTTTGGGATGAGCAATAACAGACCAGATAGCATTTCTACAGGGGATCTTCCTGGTGGCAGTGTGGAGAAGGCAAAGGGATTGAAGTTGCTGAGGTAGAAACTAATTTGTAGTGTTTCAGCCAAGAAATAATGATCACTTGAGTCAAAGATTAACAAAGGTATGCACAGGGAAGGATTGTTGCTATTTTTTTAAAAGATTTTATTTATTTATTCATGAGAAACACAGAGAGAGGAAGAGACCTAGGCAGAGGGAGAAGTAGGCTCCCTACAGGGAGCCCAATGTGGCACTAAATTCCAGGACCCCGGGATCCTGCACTGAGTTGAAGGCAGATGCTCAGGCACTGAGCCACCCAGGCATCCTGATGCTAAAGATTTTAAGGATATAAATATCACAGGCCTTGGATTTGCACATATAAAATGAAGTGGGTTTAAAATTTGCAGAGTAACTCAAAATGGATGAAAGATCTAACTGTGAGACAAGATTCCATCAAAATCCTAGAGGAGAACACAGGCAACACCCTTTTAGAACTTGGCCACAGTAACTTCTTGCAAGATACATCCACGAAGGCAAAAGAAACCAAAGCAAAAATGAACTATTGGGACTTCATCAAGGTAAGAAGCTTTTGCACAGCAAAGGATACAGTCAACAAGACTCAAAGACAACCTACAGAATGGGAGAAGACATTTGCAAAGGACGTATCAGATAAAGTGTTAGTTTCCAAGATCTATAAAGAACTTATTAAACTGAACACCAAAGAAACAAACAATCCAATCATGAAATGGGCAAAAGACATGAACAGAAATCTCACAGAGGAAGACATAGACATGGCCAACATGCACATGAGAAAATGCTCTGCATCACTTGCCATCAGGGAACTACAAATCAAAACCACAATGAGATCCCACCTCACACCATTGAGAATCGGGAAAAATAACAAGGCAGGAAACCACAAATGTGGGAGAGGATGTGGAGAAAGGGGAACCCTCTTGCACTGTTGGTAGGAATGTGAACTGGTGCAGCCACTCTGGAAAACTGTGTGGAGGTTCCTCAAAGAGTTAAAAATAGACCTACCCTACGACCCAGCAATTGCACTGCTGAGGATTTACCCCAAAGATTCAGATGCAATGAAACACCGGGACAGGGCAGCCCGGGTGGCTCAGTGGTTTAGCCCTGCCTTCAGCCCAGGACATGACCCTGGAGACCCGGGATCGAGTTCCACGTCGGGCTCCCTGCATGGAGCCGCTTCTCCCTCTGCCTGTATCTCTGCCTCTCTCTTTTTCTCTGTGTTTCTCATGAATAAATAAATTAAAAAAAAAGAAACACTGGGACACGTGCACCCTGATGTTTCTAGCAGCAATGTCCACAATACCCAAACTGTGGAATGAGCCTCAGTGTCTATCGAAAGATGAATGGATAAAGAAGATGTGGTTTATGTATACAATGGAATATTACTCAGCCATCAGAAAGGACAAATACCCACCATTTGCTTCAACGTGGATGGTACTGGAGGGTATTATGCTGAGTGAAATAAGTCAATCGGAGGACAAGCATTATATGATCTCATTCATTTGGGGAAAATAAAAATAGTGAAAGGGAATAAAGGGGAAAGGAGAAAAAATGAGTGGGAAATGTCAGAAAGGGAGACAGAACATGAAAGACTCCTAACTCTGGGAAATGAATTGCGGGTGGTGGAAGGGGAGGTGGGCAGAGGTGGGGGTGACTGGGTGGCGGGCACTGAGTTGGGCACTGATGGGATGAGCACTGGGTATTATTCTATATGTTGGCAAATTGAACACAAATAAAAAATAAATTTATTTAAAAAATTAAAATAAAAAATAAATGAAAATGGCCAAAAAAATAAATAAAAATAAAATGCTTACCCTGTCATAATATAGCTTATAAAAATATTAAGCTACTTTTTAATAAAATTTATAGCATATCTTAAAAAATAAAATAAAATAAACTTTGCAGAGTGTCCTATCCCTGTCACCTTTTTGTTTGTTCCTTTTTAGTTACTTGATAAATTCTGGCCTCTGCTTTTCAAGCAGTAGTTGAAGGGAAGAATTACCTATGAAAATGGCCTGAAAAATCAAATGTAGTTGTTGTAATTTTAGTCTAAAATAGGAATAAAGGGGAAAGGAGAAAAAATAAGTGGGAAATGTCAGAAAGGGAGACAGAACATGAAAGACTCCTAACTCTGGGATATGAACTAGGGGTAGTGGAAGGGGAGGTGGGGGGGTGGGGGTGACTAGGTGACGGGCACTGAGGTGTGCACTTGATGGGATGAGACTGGGTGTTATTCTATATGTTGACAAATTGAACACCAATAAAAAATAAATTAATAATAATAATAATAAAATAAAATAGGGATTGCAAGTCATTGCAGATAGAATACAAGCAAATTCAATTTGATCTCTGTCTTTAAATCTGGACGAACCAGAAACTGTCACTTTATAAGTAGAAAGAAGTACTCCTAAACTGCCTTTTGTGTCCTGCGGCAACCTACCTCTTTCTATATGTGGGTACTATCAGGCATAGAGTGTAAAAGAATATCACACATGCACAAAAATATGCATAGAACCATAAGGTCTACCTCATATGGAAGAAACACATAATCCAACTTGTTTCTTCTTTCATCCCTCCTTTAAAACATGACTCCTTCACTTCCATCTGGAGCATTTTATGAAGCAACTTCCTAGAATGTGCAGAAGGTCAGATCAAGTTTTCCTAAATCTGTGGGCTGCTTGGAGAGAATTTCAGTAAGTAAAGGCAATAAATTAAATTCAAAATGGAATTGAAGTTGATAGATAAAAACATAAAGTTTTCAGCATATGCAGGGTGGCAACAGTATGAAATGAACAGCTAAGCTGTGAACAAATGCCCAGTTGTTTCTAAATACATTATTTAGATTTATGTTTTGCTTTCTATTTGTCAAGTGTTGAGATAACTGTGAAAACCACTGCAGCCCCCAAACATTTTGGAAATGTAATTTCAGTAGGAAAGTTAAAATCTAGGTATGACCATTATTAGCCTACAGGCACAGTCATTAGCTACAATGATATCAGTAATATTCACTTTTATGGGCATCACTGGGTTAATTGTGTAGACACGGCATTTTATTCACATTGCAGTAGTATGTGGATGGAAGTCCCAAGATTCATACCCTTTAAAAATTATCATTAATCTGGGGGAATGCAGTCTTCCCAATTATCTTCTACAATTATACACTACTACTAGTGTTTTGACTGACTTGTACAGAAATTATCTTTTGCAATTCACGAATGGCAGGAGAGATCATGGGTGTTTCCTACATTTCTAACATTGTAGATTTAACTTTATGCCACCATAGTTACAGAGTTGAAATTTCATGGCAATCTTGAGTCAAAATATCTATTACTTTCTTCCTATCTTTTCCTACTTAAAGATGCATTTGCCTCTAAGTGAATGTTGATATCTCACAGGTAAAATAATGGACTATGATGCAACACATCTTATTTTCTTCATGTGTTTGTTCTGATATATACCTTCCAGAAGACAGAATTTAAGTAAGTCTAATTATGTTTTTTTATCATTTTGCACCTTTAAAATGTCACTGAACACACCTGTCATTGCCACCTCCAGCTAAATGACAGCATCCAGCCCTTTGGAAACATATGTGAGCTTATGCTGAAAAGCTTATTCCGAGCTCAGAGAAACCATGGAGTATTAAAAATATATTGTACTTCACATGCTTATAAAAGTCATATCCACTTCTAGAGACCACTGGTTTCACTTTTCTTTTTTTTAAATATTATTTATTTATTTACTCATAGAGACACAGAGAGAATGAGAGGCAGAGACACAGGCAGAGGTAGAAGCAGGCTCCATGCAGAGAGCCCGACGTGGGACTCGATCCAGGGTCTCCAGGATCACGCCCTGGGCTGCAGGAGACACTAAACCACTGTACCACCGGAGCTGCCCTGGTTTCACTTTTCCTCCCATTTGATATTATCTCACATCTGTGGAAATATGAGTGGAAGATCACCTCACTTGGCAATAGAAAATTGTGGAACTCTTTATGGAATATTCAACATGAAAATCAAATAATTGGTCTTAGGGGAAACTCCAAATAGAATAGGAGTTCCTGGGAGGATATGAGCTAAAGGAACCATTTTAAAGATACTGCACATATTTCTCTTTGTGAAATGGGGTTGGCACCTAATAATGAAAATGGCACCATCTACATTTCTCTGTAAATAAGTTTGAAATTCTATATTTACAATAAATACAGTATCTTTAACATTTTGTCCCTTCTTTAAGCTCCAAAATATAGTCATAGTTCCTTGTGAATCACTGATGGAAAAGAAGATTCTCTATATCCCCTAAGGTATTAATGTAGATATATATACAAAGTAAGGGAAAAATAGCCTTTCATGTGCAACTACACTCACTGTCATTCCAATGTGTCCACAGTCTGCAGGGAAATGTACCTATATAATAAGGGAGCACGGTCTGGACAAGAGGTTTTGGTTCAGGTTCTCTGGAAGGTGGAATATATCCTACTGATTACTTTTGACCAGTATCTTCCCCTGACCTACAATCTGTATTTCTTTTTATGATCAGAACTGTTTTAAGATTTAAATGTATTCTTTTTTTTAATTTATTTTTTATTGGTGTTCAATTTACTAACATACAGAATAACCCCCAGTGCCTGTCACCCATTCACCACCCCCCCGCCCTCCTCCCCTTCTACCACCCCTAGTTCGTTTCCCAGAGTTAGCAGTCTTTACGTTCTGTCTCCCTTTCTGATATTTCCCACACATTTCTTCTCTTCCCTTATATTCCCTTTCACTATTATTTATATTCCCCAAATGAATGAGAACATATAATGTTTGTCCTTCTCTGACTGACTTACTTCACTCAGCATAATACCCTCCAGTTCCATCCACGTTGAAGCAAATGGTGGGTATTTGTCATTTCTAATAGCTGAGTAATATTCCATTGTATACATAAACCACATCTTCTTTATCCATTCATCTTTCGTTGGACACCAAGGCGCCTTCCACAGTTTGGCTATCGTGGCCATTGCTGCTATAAACATCGGGGTGCAGGTGTCCCGGCGTTTCATTGCATTTGTATCTTTGGGGTAAATCCCCAACAGTGCAATTGCTGGGTCGTAGGGCAGGTATATTTTTAACTGTTTGAGGAACCTCCACACAGTTTTCCAGAGTGGCTGCACCAGTTCACATTCCCACCAACAGTGTATGAGGGTTCCCTTTTCTCCGCATCCTCTCCAACATGAGGAAGACACAAAGAGATGGAAAAATATTCCATGCTCATGGATCGGCAGAATTAATATTGTGAAAATGTCAATGTTACCCAGGGCAATATACACGTTTAATGCAATCCCTATCAAAATACCATGGACTTTCTTCAGAGAGTTAGAACAAATTATTTTAAGATTTGTGTGGAATCAGAAAAGACCCCGAATAGCCAGGGGAATTTTAAAAAAGAAAACCATATCTGGGGGCATCACAATGCCAGATTTCAGGTTGTACTACAAAGCTGTGGTCATCAAGACAGTGTGGTACTGGCACAAAAACAGACACATAGATCAGTGGAACAGAATAGAGAATCCAGAAGTGGACCCTGAACTTTATGGTCAACTAATATTCGATAAAGGAGGAAAGACTATCCATTGGAAGAAAGACAGTCTCTTCAATAAATGGTGCTTGGAAAATTGGACATCCACATGCAGAAGAATGAAAATGTATTCTTTAAAAAAATAAATGTATTCTTTAGATATTGCTAAGTAAGAAAGAAGTTGTATTTACCCAAAACAGGAATTCTAACATTTCTTCTGTGCTTAGCACCAATTTTTTCAGTAGTACCAATTTCTGGCTAAGAAGGGAAAATGTGCATGCATGTGCCCGCGCGTGCGTGTGTGTGTGTTAAAGTTTATTTTCACCAGCCCTCCACAAGATGTTTGCAAGTAGAATCACACTTGAATCGACTTGAAATGTAACTAAATTTGGTTGTATCCAGACCTCATGAAATGAAATGTAATGTCATTGCACAAAAGTAGTAAGTGAGGAAAGGGCAATTCTGGGATGCCTGAGTGGATCAGCAGTTGAACATCTGCCTTTGGCTCTGGGCATAATCCTAGAGACCTAGGGTTGAATCCTAAGTCAGGCTCCCCACATGGAGCTTTCTTCTCCCTCTGCCTGTGTCTCTGCCTCTGTGTGTGTGTGTGTGTGTGTCTCATGAATAAATAATTAAAAATGTTTTAAAAAAGGAAAGGACAATTCTAGCCAGGGCAAAGGTCTATGGTGTGGGACAGTTTGGGCAGGGGACTCCCATTCCCACAGATGAGGTCCAGGGCTGCAAAGGGTCAGTGGAGGAAAAGAGGGGTAAGTGACAGAGACCCTATACTCCCCATGCTGAGTGATGTGGTCAAAACTTTATGAGTCTGTCCATTCCCAAAGAGAGAATGTATGAGAGTAAGGGCCTATGAAAAATGGCCACACCTCTATGGGACCAGGGCAAGGCAGTCTTCCTTCTCTTGAACAAAGAGGTAAGGAAAGTGAAGAGTAACGCTTTCTCTGAGCTTCCTTTCCCACCAACCAACAATATAGCCCTTCCTCCTAGCTTCTTCTTCTGCTGTTAAAACGTGGCTACTTTAAAAAAAATTTAAATAGGCAAATATTCATATTATACTATAATATCAAGCAAGGTGACCTTCTTCAAAACGTGTTGTCAATCACAGATACTGTCTGGGTTTAAGTTTACTACATTAAATGCAAATTAGTCTTAAAAGTACCAGCCATTCTATTTAGTAAACTTTTTTCTATTTGTAGTAGTAGATTGCTAAGGAGTATTTTCAATATGGATATTATGGATTAAAACAGGCAAAGCTTTGGGAGTAGATCTGAAATCTTAGAGCCAGAGGAACATACTTCTGAGCTGAATACAATCTAGGTATTCTTGTTTTTTTTGCTGCCATGCTATTATACAGTAGAACTTAAGCTTATACACCAAAGCAGTCTCAAAACACCTTTGAAAGGAGAACCTTAACAGAAAGAAAGAAGAAAGAAAGAAAAGAAAGATAAAGAAAACCCCCGAGCAAGAATAAGAAAGAAAGAAGAAAGAAGAAGAAAAGAAAAAAGAAAGAAAGAAAGAAAAGAAAATAAGAAAAGAAAAAGAAAGGAAGAAAGAAAGAAAGAAGAAGAACCTTGCAGTTGCCTGCAGGCATTTATTAGCCATTTTACGTGCTTAAAAAAATCTACACAATGTCTTTGAAGGACTATGAATGGGTGGTAAGCCACTCCAGCCACTTAACACTGAATACCAGCCATATTTAGGACAAAGTCTTTGTATTTTTGTATCAATAGTTAGGAGGACTTCAAAGGCAAATCTGAGGGGACACAATTCAGCCCATAGCAGCTATCATGAGTGAATGATATGGAGCAGAGTTGGGTTGGAAATCCGAAAGAACAGTTACAAAGGCAGTGAGCAAGCAAATGAGAACTCTTGTGAATGGATCTGGATCTTGGTATTTGGACAAAGTAGCATAGAAATGTAAGTGGATTTGAGAGATGTTGCAGAATGCAAATTTGCAAAATTGGTGATTGTTTGAATAGATGGGTCAGGGAGAAGGACGAGCCAAGGATGTTCCCTCTAAGCTCCCAGAATAGATCACTGTGAATATTGGCACTATTTACAATATGAAGAATTGAGGAACAGTCTGAAGATGATTTCTCTTTTGAAAGTGATGATTTTAAATGTCTGAAGACTATCCAGGTGAATGTGACAGGAAAATCAGGTTAAAATTTTAGCAGAAACCACAGAGTTATATACTTAGATTGTTTATTTCCTGTATTTCTTCCTTATAATAAGCATGTATAGTCCCTATCTTTCTTCCCTAAAATTAGCATGTAGGTTATATAATTGTTTTTAATGAGTGTTGTGTTAGCTGCATACCACAGGTTGTGATATTCAACAAATTCACACAGAGCACCCACAAGAGGGCCTAAGGATGAGGGGAAGTCTGCAATATTAAATGGGTTTGTAATGGAATCTCAGAGAGAAGGAGAAATTTTAGGGAAGACTTGAAGATGGCGAGGGTAATTCACCAAAGGTATTTCTTGAAGATTTCTAGGCAAAAGGAAGAGTAGAGCCCTAAGTTTTAAGGAATCAGGAATGCATGCTGATTCATTCTAGGACCAACAGAGAGGGCTGGAGGCTGAGTGAGCAATGGAGAGTATCAGATAGGAAACTGGAAATGTGTTAGAGGTGACTGGGAGAGCCTTAGAGACCATCCTACAGCTTTTCTTCTGAATGAAGTGGGAAGGCACTACAGCATTTTAACAAGAGGTGACATATTCCAGCTTGCCACAGAAGGGGTTCAAGTCAGCTGCAATAGTTGAAAATAGACACAGTGGGTCATGGCAAACCTGTTAGAAGGAAATGTGCAGAAGATGGCTTATGCCAGGGCAACTACAGCGCAGGTGGCTAGAAGTGGTTTTTTTCTGAGATGTCATTTTAAAGATAGAGTCCTCAGGATTTCCTCACAAACTGGGTGTAGGTTTAAAAGCCAGAGGAGACAAGAATGACTCTGAGTCTTTTGGCCTGAGACACTATAGACAGGGAAACTTATGGCTGGAGCAACTCTAGCAGGGGGAAATTAGGTGCTCACTTTTAGCCACATTGTGTTTGAGATGTTTATTAATCATTCACGTGTTTATGCTGAGTGGGCAGTTGAATGAAGTATATGGTTTCAGGATAAAGATCTGGAGATTTAAAATTAAAATCTGTGAAATTAATTTGTATTGTGGTCAGAGAATGTCATCTTTGTTTTATTGATATTTGAGGATTACTGACATACTCGTTTTATTTTCTAGTATGTGATCATTTTGAAAATGTCCCATTCATGCTAGGGAAGAATGCATATCCTTTATTGGGTGTTCACCTTGATATCTTTACCAATTTTTAACCTACTTGAATTGTGAATAAAATAAATGGGTGCAAGGAGAGGCTAATGACAATTAGAATATTTAATCTTGGATGAGCCAGAGTAAGTGTTAGAAAAATAAATATACTAGTGTTTTGTTTTATTTTGTTTTTTGATCCATATTGGTGTGTATCTCTTTGCACTCCCTTATTTCCAGTTTCCAGTTTTAGGTTGCTTTGAACATCTCTCCAATAAGAAAAATATATCAGATTTTTTTTAAATTATTTTTTATTGGTGTTCAATTTACTAACATACAGAATAACCCCCAGTGCCTGTCACCCATTCACTCCCACCCCCCCCCTCCTCCCTTCTACCCCCCTAGTTCGTTTCCCAGAGTTAGCAGTCTTTACGTTCTGTCTCCCTTTCTGATATTTCCCACACATTTCTTCCCCCTTCCCTTATATTCCCTTTCACTATTATTTATATTCCCCAAATGAATGAGAACATATAATGTTTGTCCTTCTCCGACTGACTTACTTCATCAGCATAATACCCTCCAGTTCCATCCACGTTGAAGCAAATGGTGGGTATTTGTCATTTCTAATAGCCTCTGAGTAATATTCCATTGTATACATAAACCACATCTTCTTATCCATTCATCTTTCGTTGGACACCAAGGCTCCCTTCCAAGTTTGGCTATCGTGGCCATTTGCTGCTATAAACACGGGGTGCAGGTGTCCGGCGTTTCATGCATTTGTATCTTTGGGGTAAATCCCCAAACAGTGCAATTGCTGGGTCGTAGGGCAGGTATATTTTTAACTGTTTGAGGAACCTCCCCCAACAGTTTTCCAGAGTGGCTGCACCAGTTCACATTCCCACACAACAGTGTATGAGGGTTCCCTTTTCTCCGCATCCTCTCCAACATTTGTTGTTTCCTGCCTTGTTAATTTTCCCCATTCTCACTGGCGTGAGGTGGTATCTCATTGTGGTTTGATTTTGTATTTTCCCTGATGGCAAGTGATGCAGAGCATTTTCTACATGGCATGTTGGCCATGTTATCGTCTTCCTCTGTGAGATTTCTGTTCATGTCTTTTGCCCATTTCATGATTGGATTGTTTGTTTCTTTGGTGTTGAGTTTAAGAAGTTCTTTATAGATCTTGGAAACTAAGCCCTTTATCTGATATGTCATTTGCAAATATCTTCTCCCATTCTGTAGGTTGTCTTTGAGTTTTGTTGACTGTATCCTTTGCTGTGCAAAAACTTCTATCTTGATGAAGTCCCAATAGTTCATTTTTTTCTGTTTGGTTTCTATTTACTCTGATGACCTCTGTATTTTATTATATGAGTTTAATCTCTTTATAATAGTTCTGTGTGGTATCGGTTTTTTTTGAATTATAACATTGGAACTGTGCACATTACACATATAAACTCAGTGAATTTTCACAGATCGAAACCCCAGTGAAACTATCATCAACATCAAGAAATAAGACACTATTGTAGCCGGGTTAGAGGAGAGCAAGAGCACAGGGTTCCCAAATAGACCCATGTTATTCGTCACTAAGATTTCATTTGCCACTGACAAGATTCGAAGGCAGAGAAACAAGTCAGGGTTTAGTGAAAAGGAGTACCCTTCAGGGGAGGGGATGCCTGTGCTGGGTGTTTTGCCTGAGTTAAGAGATAAGCTGATTGAAGAACTTAATCAATTAGAAAGTTTGAGGTCAAAATGGAGGTGGTCGAAATCCTCCTTCACTATCATGTGCAAAGTTCCATATGAACCCTTCCAGGAAATCTTCTCCTGCTAGCCTGGCTGGCATCCTGACTTCTTTTCTCTTTTCTTTTTAGGTTTTTAAAGATTTTTAAAATTTATTCATGAGAGACACACACAGAGAGGCAGAGACACAGGCAGAGTGAGAAGCAGGATCCATTCAGGGAACCTGATGTGGGACTGGATCCCTGGTCTCTAGGATCACACCCTGGGCTGAAGGCGGTGCAAAAACTGAGCCACGGGGCTGCCCACATCTTGTCTTCTAACATCATAGATTAGCTGAGCCTGCTCTTCTGAAATTTATGTAAATAGTGTCATGCCATATATATTCTTTTTTTTTGTCTGAGGGGCATGGATATGCAGACAGAAATGTAATAAAACTAAGCATAACAAAATATTAATGGTATAACCTCGTTGATATTTTGGTGTTTACTGTAAATTCTTTCAATTTTGCTTTATTTGTGAAAATAACCATAATAAAATGTTAGAAAACACTTTTTCTTATCCTGACTTTCAAAAAAAGTTTAAAGTGTTCAAATTTATCAATTTGTATGGGGTTCGTAGCTCAAGTTTTCTCAGCAGACCAGCAGTTCGATGTCTTGGTAAATATTTCTCTGGAACTGAGAAGAATGGCTTACTAGGTTACTCACAGCTCACTCACTTACTTTTAACAATCCTACACTCTTTGTTCTGATTTTGTATTAATGGAATCATCTTCTGATTTTTTTAATTTCTCAGAAGAAAGGAAGAGAATATAGAAATTTTGACCCTACGTTTGATAATTCTTTCTCATTGGAATTGATTATTTTTCTGTTAGAACTTTGGTTTCCTGAGCAGCTCAAGACAAACTGACCATCAACATACAGGCTTCATGGCAAGTAGGGAGTCTCGGACCCAAGACAATAGCAAAATAGCAAAACACAAAGTCCCAATTCCTTATCTTTATTAATATTGTGTACAAATAAAGGATGCTCCATTTCCATGAAATTGCTTCAAAACTAACTGGGAGGGAGGAGGGACAAGATGGTGGAAGAGTAGTGTCACTAAGTCACCTGTCCCCACCAAATTAACTAGATAACTTCAAATCATCCTGAAAATCTATGAATTCAGCTGAGATTTAAATGGAGAATTCTGGAATGCTACAGTGAGAAGAGTGCATGCTTCTATCAAGGTAGGAAGACGGGGAAAAAGAAATAGAGAAACAAAAGGCATCCAAGGGGGTGGGCCTGTGGGAAGCCAGGCTAAGGCCAGGGTGAGTGTCCCAGGACAGGAGAGCCCCGACCCGGAGAAGCAGGAGCTTCACCAATCTTCTCAGGCAGAAAGGCCTTGCAGGGAGAGTTAGAGCAGGATCCAGGAGGGCAGGGATCCCTCAGGCTCCCTGGGACACTAACAGAGCACCTGCGCCCCAGGAGAGGGTCCCGAGCTCCCTAAAGGGCTGCTGCGCCCGCACGGCTGGACCCTGGAGCAGCTCAGAGGCGGCTCTGGCAGAGACTCCACACAGGAGGGGCTACGAGGCCATGGGAGCAGCTCGAAAGCAGCTCAGGCGGCTCTGAGAGGGAGCTGCGGGGCCAGGATCGCAATTCCAATAGCGCAGGCCCGGGAGCACAGGGTGCCAGGGACACAGCCCAGGATCCAGCCTCCCTCCAGGACAGGCAGAGGCCAGGAGGGCACAAGACAACAAGGACTCTCCTGCCCAGCTGAGCACATCAGCGGCCCCACCCTGGAGCATCCAGACCCCTGCACAATGAGAGCTCTGTAGTTACTGTGGAAGCTGATTCCAGGGCTGCAGAGCTGGCCTCTGCCACTGTTACTGTTCCTCCTGGGGCCTCCCAGGATCAACAACCCCACTGAGCCTCACAGTGGCCTCACCAGATAATCAGCTTAAACATCAGTCACTGAGCCCTGCACCAGGCAGGGGGCTGAACAGCTTCCCCAAGTGCAACACCTGAAAATCAGCACAACAGGACCCTCCCCTTAAAGACCAGCAAGGCGGACATGGGAAAACAAATTATTGATCAACCAGCACTAGAAAGTTCCGAAGTCAAGGAACTTACAGTATACAGAACCACAGGATACTCCCCCTCTTTTTTTCCTTTTGATTTCTGTTGCTTTCCCCCACCCCTTTTTTCTCTTTTTCTCTTTTTTTTTTTCTCTTTTTTATCCTTTCTTTCTTTTATTCCTTTCTTTCATTCTTTCCCTCCTCTCTTTTCTCTTTCCCAATACAACTTGTTTTTGGCCACTCTGCACTGAGCAACAAGACTAGAAGGAAAAACCTTACCTCAAAAGAAAGAATCAGAAACAGTCCTCTCTTCCACAGAGTTACACAATGCCAAAGTTAAGACATAATTCGATAATACTACACTTATACTTGGACTTATACTTGGTGACTTCAATCTAGCACTTTCTACACTCAATAGGTCTTCTAAACACAACATCTACAAAGAAATGAGAGATTTAAATGATACACTGGACCAGATGGATTCCACAGATACCTACAGAACTTTACATCCAAACTCACCTGAATACACATTGTTCTCAAGTGCACATGGAACTTTCTCCAGAATAGACCACATACTGGGTCACAATCAGGTCCTTAACTGATACTAAAAGATTGGGATCGTCCCCTGCATATTCTCAGATCATAATGCCTTGAAATTAGAACTAAATCACATAAGAAGTTTGGAGGACTTCAAACACGTGGAGGTTAAGGACCATCTTGCTAAAAGATGAAACGGTCAACCAGGAAATAAGGAAGAATTAAAAATATTCATGGAAACTAATGCGAATGAAGATACAACCATACAAAATCTTTGGGATACAGCAAAAGCAGTCCTGATGGGGGAAATACATCGCAATACAAGCATCCATCCAAAAACTGGAAAGAATCAAATACAAAACTAACCTTACACCTAAAGGAGCTAGAGAAAATACAGCAAATAGATCCTCCACCCCACAGAAGAAGGGAGTTAATTAGATTCGAGCAGAACTCAACGAAAATCGAGACCAGAAGACTGTGGAACAGATCAACAAAACCAGGAATTGGTTTTATGAAAAAATTAATAGGATAGATAAACCATTAGCCAGCCTTATAAAAGAAGAGAGAGAAGACTCAAATTAATAAAATCATGAATGAGAAGGAGAGATCACTACCAACACCAAGGAAATACAAACGATTTTAAAAACATATTATCAACAGCTATACGCCAATAAATTAGGCAATCTAGAAGAAATGGACCCATTCCTGGAAAGCTACAAACTACCAAAAATCGAACAGGAAGAAATAGAAAACCTGAACAGGCCAATAACCAGGGAGGAAATTGAAGCAGTTTATCAAAACCCTCCCAAGACACACAAGTCCAGGGCCAGATGGCTTCCCAGGGGAATTCTATCAAACGTTTAAAGAAGAAACCATACCTATTCTACTAAAGAGATGGAGTACTTCCAAATTCGTTCTATGAAGCCAGAATCACCTTAATTCCAAAACCAGACAAAGACCCCACTAAAAGGAGAATTACAGACCAATATCCCTGATGAACATGGATGCAAAAATTCTCAACAAGATACTAGCCAATAGGATCCAACAGCACATTAAGAAAATTATTCACCACGACCAAGTAGGATTTATCCCCGGGGAACAAGGCTGGTTCAACACTCGTAAAACAATCAGTGTGATTCATCATATCAGCAAGAGAAAAACCAAGAACCATAGGATCCTCTCATTAGATGCAGAGAAAGCATTTGACAAAATACAGCATCCATTCCTGATCAAAACTCTTCAGAGTGTAGGGATAGAGGGAACATTCCTCAACATCTGAAAGGCCATCTACGAACATCTCACAGGAAATATAATTTTCAATGGGGAAGCACTGGGAGCCTTTCCCCTAAGATCAGGAACCAGACAGGGATGTCCACTCTCACCACTGCTATTCACCATAGTATTGGAAGTCCTTGCCTCAGCAATCAGACAACAAAAAGACATTAAAGGCATTCAAATTGGCAAAGAAGAAGTCAAACTCTCCCTCTTCACCGATGACATGATACTCTACATAGAAAACCCAAAAGACTCCACTCCAAGATTGTTAGAACTCATACAGCAATTTGGTAGTGTGGCAGGATACAAAATCAATGCCCATAAAACAATGGCATTTCTATACACTAACAATGAGACTGAAGAAAGAGAAATAAAGTAGTCCATCCCATTTACAATTACTTCACCCAAATTAAAACGATATAAAACAATTCAATGAAACACTTCTATTTTAAGTAATTTTGAAGTTTTGCTCCTTATGTGCAATCTCATTTTTTTTAAACATAAAGATACTCTTAATTTAGTAAAGAATAAGAAAGAAGAAAATCTTTACAGTGTCAACCTTGGACTGAGTGCCAAATGTGGAGCATTTTTCTCTTTCTTCAAATTTTTGTTCATTAGATTTTTTGTTGTTGTTGTTCATTAGATTTTTTTAAAATGTTTGTTGCCAAATAAAAAATCATATTGGCTGTAATTTGGAAGATGATCTATAAATATGAAAGAGTATTAAATACCTTATCTTCTCACTTATGTAAAAGGATGTAAAAGAAATCAGCTTAATTTTCCACATGAGATCAACTAGAAAAGTAGATAGTTAAGAAAAATTTTTTAGAATTTTTTTTATAATAAATTTATTTTTATTGGTATTCAATTTGCCAACATACAGAATAACACCCAATGTTCATCCCGTCAAGTGCCCCCTCAGTGCCCATCACTCATTCACCCACACCCCATGCTCTCTTCCCCTTTCACCATCCCTAGTTCATTTCCCAGAGTTAGGAGTCTACATGTCCTGTCTCCCTTTCTGATATTTCCCTCTCATTTTTTCTTCTTTCCCCTTTATTTTATTCCCTGTCAATTGTCTTCCTCAATTTCTTTCAGAAGTGTTCTATAGTTTTTAGGGTATATATCCTTTACCTCTTTAGTTAGGTTTATTCCCAGGTATCTTATGCTTTTGGGTGTAATTGTAAATGGGATGGACTCCTTCATTTCTTTTTCTTCAGTCTCATTGCTAGTGTATAGAAATGCCACTGACTTCTGGGCATTGATTTTGTATCCTGACCCCTCCCGGCCTCTGACTGTCCCAAGGGGAGGCTGGATCCTGGGCTGTGTCCCCAGCGCCCTGTGCTCCTGGGCCTGTGCTGTTGGATTCATGCTCCTGGCCATGCAGCCCCTTCTGAGCTGATCCTGTGTCAAGCCCTGCTCATGCTGCAGTGCTATAGGGACCTCGGTGCACTCTCCTGGAGGTGCAGGTGCTCTGTTAGTGTCCCAGGGAGCCTGGGGGCATCCCCGCCCTCCTGGGGTCCTGCTCTAACTCACTGCGGGCTCCTTTTTCCCCGGGAAGATTGGTGAAGCTCCTGCTTCTCTGGGACGGGGCTCTCCTGTCCTGGGGACACTCGCCCCGGCCTTTGCCTGGCTCCTTGCGGGGCCCCTCCCGCTTGGATGCCTTTTGTTTCTTTATTTCTTTTTTCCCCGTCTTCCTACCTTGATAGCAGCACAAACTCTTCTCACTGTAGCATTCCAGCTGTTCTCTCTTTAAATCTCAGGCCAAATTCGATGATTTGAAGCTTATCTAGGTAATTTGGTGGGGACAGGTGACTTGGGGACCCTACTCTTCTGCCATCTTGCCCCTCCCTTCTGACCGCATCGTATTTTAACTATTTATTTTGTTGTGGCCCCAACTTGTTAATAAACTCCTTGGGAGCAGTCAGTGCGCCTTTTGTCTGTATGCACAGTGCCTAGTGTTTAGCACATTGTAAATGGGCAACGAATGTTTTTTGATTGGGAAAAAAAAAGAAAGGGATCCCCTGGTGGCTCAAGGGTTTAGCATTTGCCTTCAACCCAGGATGTGAACCTGGAGATGCAGGATCGAGTCCCACATCGGGCTCACTGCAGGGAGCCTGCTTCTCCCTCTGCCTGTGTCTCTGCTTCTCTCATGAATAAATAAATAAAATCTTTAAAAAAATCAAATTTGTTCGGGCTATTTTTTTTCTAATTCCTTTAACCCTTACATGATACAGACGTTATTTTCTGATTGGTTACCTCTGAAAATGTACATGCCTTTTTTTTAAGACTTATTCATTTACTTGAGAGTGAGAGAGAGATTGAACACAGGTGGTGAAGGTGCAGAGGCGCGAATCTTCAAGCAAACTCCCTGCAGAGCCAGCTCAGGGTTAGCAGTGGGTCTCAGGGTCCTGAGTTCTTAACCTGAGATGAAACCAGGAGTCTGATGGTTAACCAAGGGAACCATCCAAACACACTTTATTTTTTTTAATTTACATCCCTTTTAAACAAAGTCTAAAGTTGAAGTCTCAGCAGAATCAGCCTATAATATTTAATTCCACTCATTCAGAATATTTGGGAACTTTGAAATCCACAAATAAGACTTTTTAAAAATAACATCATGAATGCTTTATTTTGTCAGGTTTATTGAAGCATAATTTACTTGCATCATGTTCACCTTTTTGAGTTTATAGATCAGTGAGTATTCTTGAGCGTATGTAGGTAGGTACATATGCCACAATCAAGATACAGAGCAATTCTGTCCCCTGAAAATGTCCTCTCACAGCATTTTGTAGTCAATCTCCTTTCCCTGTGTCTTGGTGACCCTGGCCTGTGTTCTGCACCCATAGTTCTGTCTTTTCCAAAATGTTATTATTTAAATGGAATCATATGGGACATCTGGGTGGCTCAGTGGTTGAACGTCTGCCTTCGGCTTGGTTCATGACCCCAGGGTCCCAGGATCGAGTACCACGACGGGCTCCCAGCAGGGAACCTGCTTCTCCCTCTGCCTGTCTCTGCCTCTCTCTCTGTGTCTCTCAGGAACAAATAAATAAAATATTAAAAAAATGAAACTGAGAAATTGTATTCCATGTTGGTCGAACCATTTTGTATTCCCACTAGCAATCAATGTATGAGAGTTACAGTTGTTTTGCATCTTCATCAGCACTTAGGATGTTTTTTTTCCTTGCGACTCTAATAATAATAATACTTAATGGTATTTAATGGTATTCAATGGTATATAATGGTATTTAATTTTGGTTATAATTTGCAAATCCATAATTACTAATAAGCCAATCAACTTTTCACGTGCTTATTTGCTATCCATATCTCCTCTTTGATGAAATCTCTGTTAATTACATTTTATCATGTAATATTTTTAATTCCTGAGGAATTATAAGTAGATATGGATATTTTTAAAGACAATTTTACTAACCCAGTATAAGTAAACTCAAGTGCTTTAAAATCCAAAAGTAATAACCTCATAATTGACATTACCTTGTTGCAGCAAATAATTTGTATCTAAATAATTTTAAAAGGTTAAAGTAGAAATGAAGATATATCTCAGAGCTCGAGTCACTACCTTTAAAACTTTCATGACTAATAAAAATCAGCCAGTTTCCAACCACATAAAAATGCTTCTGATTTCTATTACTTCATACTTAGCCAAACATGTATAAGAATTAAATATGACAGTTAAAAACATCATGTGTTTCAAGCATTTCACACTAAACTGCTACAACTCAGGGACTGATGTGGAAAGCCTCTCTCGCTTTCTTTTTCCTCAAACAGCTAAAAAAATGTATTCCACTCATATTAAATACTGAAATGTTTAATACATACATAATATCACAAATAAAAATATATAATTGGCAATATATTTGGCAAAATATATATTGGCAAATATATTATTGGCAATATATTTGGCAAAATATATATTGGCAATATATATATATATACTGATTATAAGCAGTAATCAGATACCAAGTTATTATTTGATAATCAATAATCAAGGTTTCTTCTTTTTGTCATGATCCTCAAATATTCTTTTCTTTAAAATATTTTATTTAGTTATCCATGAGAGAAAATGCCGAGACATAGGCAGAGGGAGAAGCAGGCTCCCTGCGGGGAACCTGGTGTGGGACTCGATCCCAGAACCCCAGGATCACAACCTGAGCCAAAGGCAGATGCTCAATCACTGAGTCACCCACCCTCCTCTTTTTTTCCCCCAAACACGTACTCCAAATGCTTTATTATTCTGTTCAGATGCTTACAAATACTGAAAGTCACCCAGCCTGGGGCCTAGCAGCCACTGCCCAGTGGTGGGCAAGGAGGTGGGCTTAGTGTTAAGGTGTGAAGGGCCAAGGCCAGGCAGCTGGTGGCCTGGTCCTCTGCTCTCCATTTCTGTCACCCTTCTGATGCTGAAGGGAGGGCAGCCACACCTCAGGATCCTCTCTCTCTGCTGCCTCCTCTCCTGCTCAGGTTCTCCCTGGAGCGTCTGAGCAGCCCTCCAACCCTGTTAGAAACCCAGCCTGTACAGAACCCGTGTAGCCGCAGTTCCCATCAGCTCCCTTCCTCTTCCAGTCTCTGGATGTCAGGGGCTTCGTCCCTTCTGGCTCTAAGCAAGGCACCAGTGGAAGGGAGAGGGCTGGGCTGGGGGGCCACATGCTGTGCATCAGGCCTGGAGACACAGGTGGAGGGCAAAGAGGGGGTGTCTGGTCCCTTCCCCCACTCCCAGCGTGAGAAGCACAAGGTCCTGGGCTGGAGAGATGGCAGGAGGTACCCTCAGGTGGGCCCACAGTAGAAGCATGGGCAGAGCCACAGAGCCCAGGCTAGGAGTCTGTAACCATGGCGGTGAAGCAGTCACCATGGAGATCAGAGTTTGGGGTCTGCAAAAAGGGGACGGGGCTGGGACCTCAAGGATGACACCTGAGGTCTCTGGCCCTTGAACAAAGTAATAAAATGCAGGAGAGCAGGGTGGAGCGGGGTTTGACAAGTGCACCGCCTGAGCTGGTTCCCCAATCTGGATGTGGCTCTCCTCAGCCTCCGAGGCCCCTGCAAAGGGGGGCTGAGGCAGGAGGGGATCTTTGGCAGATTCCGGTACCATAATTTGTCCTTTGTGAAAGAGAACACGGGCTGGGGAGCGCAGGGGCCGGTCAGAGCTCGAGGCCCCCTCTGCACCGGCTCCTCAGCCCGGGCAGGCCTGGGTCAGGACCCCGAAGGGTTATTGCAAATTCTGAGTTCCCAGGAGCCTCCCCACTTTTTATCCATTGGCCGGTACGTTAGGGGCCGAGCTCCGTACAGAAGAGCACGCAGCCTGGCACAGGAGCCCCGGCGGCGCTCCGCTCCCCCCACCCCCCAGGGCCCGGGGAGCGCTCCCGCGTGGCCGAGGGCCCAGCGTGCGGCTCTGTCTCGGGGGGCAGCAGGAGTCCGGGCCCCGACCACAGTCAGTTCAGGAGCTGAGTGTAGGCCTCCGCTCCCGGGACGATGACGTCCGTCCAGGTGCGCGTGGCCTCTGCGGGCGGGGCCACCCTGCAGCACCGCGGCGGGGCTTCACCCGGAGGTGAGGGCTGGGTTCGGGCTCTTGGCCGCACTGCGCAGGGGGTCGGCGTACACTTCCGCGATGGCCTGGAAGCAGATGACCCCCTTCAGCTCCGGCTCGTGCCTGTCCACATAACGGGAAAGGGTGCGCCTGAGCCGGTCGAGGCCAACCCGGCGCTTCTGCCAGGACTGAATCTCGCCAGCATCTCGACCGAGGACCGGCAGACCTGGCTGCTAAGCACCGCGCAGGCAGCCAGCGGCGCCGCCGACACTCGACGTGGGTCTTCAGGTCAAAGTCCTCCTTCGGGACTGGCACGTAGCGGGGCAGGGGTCGTGCCTGGGAAAACTGTTTCTCTCGCATCTTGACCTCCTTCTCCACCAGCTGCTGCCTCCTGCGCTCTCCTGTGTCGCCTCCGCCGCACCGGTTCCCGCCTCCTCCGCTCCTCCGCCCGGGCCTGCCGGGAGCTCCGCCTGCGGCTCCCTGGGCTCCAGGAGCCGCTCTGCTCGGCGGGCGCCGCTTTCAGCATCTTCTCCATCTCCTCCGGGAGGATCACTCCCGATCCTCAAACATGCTTGAGCGATTCTCCAATTATCTCTCCAGAAAATTTAAAAATAGTCTCATACAACAAAATGAGGAGTTATACCCACCTTCCATATAATTTGACAGGAAGCCTCCTTAGTGGCGTGAGGAATGCTAACTGATCCTTCCCATTTCTTTTTCAGTAATTCAAACTGGAGAAAACAAAATGAAAGTCAAACAGCAGGAAATGTGATCTGTCCTTTCTAACTAAACCTTCTGTCATCTCATGAACAGAAATCTCACAGAGGAAGACACAGACATGGCCAACACGCACATGAGAAAATGCTCTGCATCACTTGCCATCAGGGAACTACAAATCAAAACCACAATGAGATCCCACCTCACACCAGTGAGAATGGGGAAAATTAACAAGACAGGAAACCACAGATGTTGGAGAGGATGCGGAGAAAGGGGAACCCTCCCGCACTGTGGGTGGGAATGTGAACTGGTGCAGCCACTCTGGAAAACTGTGGAGGTTCCTCAAAGAGGTAAAAATAGACCTGCCCTACGACCCAGCAATTGCACTGCTGGGGACTTACCCCAAAGATACAGATGCAATGAAACGCGGGACACCTGCACGATGTTTCTAGCAGCAATGTCCGCAATAGCCAAACTGTGGAAGGAGCCTCAGTGTCTATCGAAAGATGAATGGATAACGAAGATGTGGTGTATGTATACACTGGAATCTTCCTCAGCCATTAGAAATGACAAATACCCACCATTTGCTTCGACGTGGATGGAACTGGAGGGTATTATGCTGAGTGAAGTAAGTCAATCAGAGAGGGACAAACATTATATGGTCTCATTCATTTGGGGAATATAAAAAATAGTGACAGGGAATAAAGGGGAAAGGAGAACAAATGAGTGGGAAATATCAGAAAGGGAGACAGAACATGAGAGACTCCTAACTCTGGGAAATGAACTAGGGGTGGTGGAAGGGGAGGTGGGCGGTGGGTGTGGGTGACTGGGTGATGGGCACTGAGTGGTCACTTGAGGGGATGAGCACTGGGTGGTATTCTATATGTTGGCAAATTGAACACCAACAAAAAATAAATTTGTAAAAAAATAATAATAAATTTAAAAAGCCCCCTCCTTTCCACGCAGTGGCCCAGTGCCGCAGCTGCCTCCTCCAGGCTGCCTTCCATGAACTCAAAGAGATGGAGAGCTGGGATATCAAGCCGGAGAGCAAGTACTTCCTGCCCGGGAGCTCCTCCACGATCATCAGATCATCGCTTGTGCTGTGGGAGGCCAGGGTGTTCCTGGCAATGGTTTCAGCCTCACCGGGGTCCACCCGGACAGTCCCTGCCTCCGGGTGCAACGGCGCTCCCGCCGTAGCCAGGTGGGCTTCCAGCAGGTTGGCGTGGAGACCTCTGCTGTGGGATCTGGAGCACCCGGTCCGACGGGGACCTGACCTTGACTGGACGCGTCCTTGTCAAGTGCCCTCCCTCAGGCCGGCTGGGTCAGCGGCTGGGGCACGTGCACCGGCCCATTCTCCCCATCCCCCACCTGGCCATCCCTCTGCCGTGAAATGTCAACGAGAACTTTGGGCCCCACAGGGAGCTGCCCTTAGTCCCCATTCTTGCCGCAGCTGTCCCGGAGGAGCTGGAGAAGGGGACTCCTGAGCCTGGGCTTCTCAATGCTGCAGATGACCGCCACCACTCCTTCTCATGTCCCTTCTGTGGCCCCTCTGGGACTGAGCCCCGAGGAGATCTTGGAGGTGGAGCTGGGCCTTGCTGGCACGCAGCCTGCGGTCCTGGCTGGTGCCTATGAGGAGTTCATCTTTGCGCCTGGCTAGACAATCTGCACAGCTGCTTCTGTGCCCTGCAGGCTTTGATCGACTCCTGTGTGGCCCCTGCCTCTTTGGCCCTGGAGCCCCACTGTGCATGGTCGCTCTCTATGACAACGAAGAGGCGGGCTCCGAGGGTGCCCAGGGGGCTCAGTCACTGCTGACAGCTGGTGCTGCGCCGCATCTCGGCCCCCTCCCAGCACCTGACGGGGGTAGAGGAAGCCATCCCCAAATTCTACATGATCAACGCAGATGTGGCCCACGCCGTGCACCCCAACCACCCAGACAAGCACGAGGAGAACCACAGGCCCCTTTTCCACAAGGGCCCTGTGATCATGGTGAACAGCAAGCAGCGCTGTGCCTCGAATGCGGTTTCCGAGGCCCTGATCTGACAGGTGGCCAACAGTGTCGGGGTGCCCCTGCAGGATCTCATGGTGCGGAATGCCTCTCCCTGTGGGACCACCATCGGACCTCTCTTGGCTTCTCGGCTGGGCCTGCAGCTTCTAGATTTAGGCAGCCCCCAGCTGGCCATGTACTCCATCCAGGAGACCGCCTGCACCTCAGGAGTCCTCCAGACCATCAGCCCCTTCCAGGGCTTCTTGGAGCTCTTCCCTTCTCTGAGCTGTAACCTCTTAGTGGATTGAGGCCTCTTGGAAAGACTTCTCTTACACTTGAGAAGTTGTCAACTGAGCTGAAGCTAGATTATTAAAGTGGATTTTTCGCATAAATAAATGGAAAGAAAGAAAAAAAGAAAGAAAAAATGCTATTATGAGTTAGAATAAGCACAAGTGGATTGCCACAGTTCTATTCTGGTATTTGGTATTATAAAGAATGACTGTATTTAAAAAAATGCTTGTATTTTAAAAATCTCATCTTACCGGACCTCTACCTTATCTACCAAATTTGGCCTTAAAACCTTGCTTAAAAAAGTAATGTAATCCTATACATTCACCAACATTTAAGTCTTGTGAAGGGTAGGAAGTAATTAGTATCAAATGTTTCTTAAATTAAAGACTATATGCTTTTAATTTTTCCTCAGCTGTCTTATCCACTTTCACTATGGAAAATATTAACTTTCCACAGATTAGACACGATTGAAACAATTTTTAAGAGGGGAGAAGTATTGGTAGAACTATTATACAATAAAGTTGAAATGAAAACATCTCAAATATGCAAGTGAGTGCTTTTTTTCTTAACTACTTTGCAAATGTTTCAACTCAATGCTTCTTATTATATGACTACTCGCTTAAAAAAGGAAATAAATATTCATGTGGCCTTCTGAATTATTTTATGTATCACATTCAGGCATAACTGATGAGGTCTAGCAATCAGATTTTGAACATTATGTAAAATAATTTACTGAAGTCTTAGAGATTTTTTTTGTTATACCATAGTGAAATGTATTTCACTATATTTCAACACATATTAAATTAGTTGTTTCGAGCAAAATAAAGTCAATCTATAGTTTTTACTTAATATACAGCTTATAAACTTCAATGTTAAATGATTTTTTCCTGATTTCAGAGTTGTCTTGCACACTGCTCATTGACGCATGATGTGAATAAGAACTGAAAAGGCATTAGACATGAAGGGAGGCATTTGCAGATTCGTGTAAATGTAGGCCAAACAATAAATATAAGAATCCTGTTAACTTGCCATTGTAGTTTTCAGTTTTAAAAATGCTAACCCAATAATTAAGCTATACTCCTTAAGAAGCATATTTAATTAATATGAAGCTCACTAACTAAAAACATATTCACTAGTTTTAAATGTTATCAAAATCACGGTTTAATTCAAATGGACATAAAAATGTTTTTCTTCAGATAATTCCATTTATATACATGTTGATGTTCTCACAGGCTGTATAAAGTCCCTGCCATGTTCATTTCAAGATGGAGATATACAGCATTTACTTCAGTTCACAAAGTGTGGGCATAAAACAATCTACAGAAGCATTTTATAGGGTTTAAAAGAGTTCTAATCACCCATGCCAACTGCACTCCTCTCTCAACACAAAACTGCTTTTGAAACCAAGCATTCATTTGCTAAAACAAGGCATCTGCTGTTAAAGAGATTGATTATCCTGGGGCCTGACCTAATTGGAAGATTAGATATGCTTCTCTACTATGGATAGCATGGTTTATAAAGAAAAAAAAATTAGACCAAAAAAAGAGCAAACTTCTTTTGGACTCCAAGTGCACTTTTATTTATTTCTAATTTTTTTAATGATAGTCACAGAGAGAGAGAGAGAGAGAGAGAGAGAGAGGTAGAGATACAGGCAGAGGGAGAAGCAGGCTCCATGCACCGGGAGACCGATGTGGGATTCGATCCCGGGTCTCCAGGATCGCGCCCTGGGCCAAAGGCAGGCGCCAAACCACTGCGCCACCCAGGGATCCCTCTAATTTTCTTTAAATGGAAACAAACAGTATTACAAATGTCAGGTTGGTGTGTTACAAGTTAAAAATTCATTGGGTTCATGTCATTTCTTTGGTAACAGGTACACATTCACTTGCATCACATAAACCAAACATTAACAAAAAATGACATGTTGTCATATCCTACTGAGTTAAGATCATTATGTAATACATACACACACACATGCACACACACAAAATCTGGCCTTTTACTGATTCATTTCAGTGTTTTCTATTGCCAGTTAGGTGTCGATTTTTTCCCCCAAACACAGACATCACCTCATTGCTGTGGCTAATTGCATTTTTCTTTCTAGCCTTTGACAACCAGACCTTTGTTAATGCTATTCACCAATATATCAGACTCAGGTCATCCATCCAAAACATGACAAAAGACCCAGATGCTCATGTAAATTGCACTCCCCAAAAGTACTGCCCTCTGCCTCCATACAGATACAGATCTGTGACCCCCCCTTTTTTGTTCACTCCCTTTGTTTTCACTTAATCTTTCATGGTTGGAAAAAGTGATTATTTATAGGCTTTCAGAAACATTATACTTTGTTTACATAATAAATCAAATAATCAAGTTAATTATGAAGTTGGATAAATTGTCTACCCAAAATTCAAAAATTGCTTATTCCAGTTGAACTTCAAAATGGATTCATTTTCCACAATAAAGACTTCTTTCTACCCATTTTTTACCCTTTCTTGAGCTCTTGAGATAAAACCAAGTTTGTCCTCTTTCACTGAAGAAAAAGGAAGAAAAAAAAGTTCATGTAGAAGCGTCCAAGCAGAAATGCAGGAGTGAATCATTTATGAAATATAATTTAAAAGACGATCTTAGGTACTCGATGTTTTCTTACTGCCTTTGGCACAATTTGCATTAAGCATTAGTTACTCAAAATTTCTACTTTCCTAAAGCCTTAAAGATAATTTTGAGATACTTAGAAACTAGTGTAATGATGCTTTTAAAGGAAGGTTATTATGGATTCAAATGGCAGAGGGAACAAACTGTTGTGTAGATATATCCACATGCCAGATCCAAGACTACTTTCTATTCATTTCCATTCATTTTTATATACATTTTCACCTCATATACTTAAATGTTTACTATGTTTCAGAGTCTAAGTCACTGTAAGGGAAGGCAGAAACTGAGAATTTATTAAATAAGAAAACAATGTATCCAGACAGAAAACCAATGGCAATATTTTAGTATTCCAAGGTGAGCTTCAAGATCAAGTTAACATATATGATTTTCTGAATTTAATTTTAAAGACTTTCAAGTCCGAATACAATTATGTGAAAACTTAATAAACGTATAGGGTTACTGGAGCAACTATCCTTATCTCCTACTCAAAAATACAACCACACTAAATTTGACATGCTCATCTGTTAGTTATAATCCCATGGAAAAAAGAAGAAATACTTTATTGAATTTATTCAATAAAATGACATCAAACATTAGTGACCATTACAGCTTAGCAAATATTATGGAATATGGCAGTAACATTAGGAACGGAACATCAGGTCCTCAGTTGATTGGACTCTCCTGTGGCTAGGCCCAAATGTGCAGGCTTACTCTCTGAATCAAGTAAGAACAGAGCAGAACAGCTCATACAGATAGAGCAGTGGAAGACAAACCAAACAAGGCCAACAGCAAAGGGTAGGAGCTAAGAAGAAGACTGAAAGTTTGGAAGAATTAATGAAGCAGAAATCAAAGATACCGAAGATAGGAAAAAGTGAGGGGGGGGAGTGATGACTTTATGATGATGGGGTAAAACAGGCTTCTCCTGGTAATTACAACATTCACCAGATTTAAACAGTGAAGAAAGTCTTGAGTGCTTCTTGCCTAGACTGTTACAGAGCTTTCCAATCTGTATTTCATGGCAGCTACCATCATGTTACTAAAACATCACTTTAGTTACATTCTTCCCGAGTTTCAGAACTTCCAATGGCTTCCTCATGTCTCCTGGGAAAAGTCCCAACTTTTCCACCTGCCACACAAGGCTCTCTAGAAAGGGGACCCCGATGTGATCTAATTACATGAAGACTGTGTCCTGGGTAAAAAGTGAACTGGTTTGGCCCTTCCATACTTTTGGTCTGTTGATTTTAAGTTCTGTGCTTGTAATGTCCTACCTATATGTCTACATCCAAAAAGGTTATTGTCCTACCTTTTCTTTATGATCCACATAAGACTTCATGTGCTCAATGTAACCTTCCCCAACAGCCACCCACCATCTTTGCCTGCTGAAGTTCCAAGTACCCTTCAAGAACTACTATGTCCTCCAAGAAACAGTCCCATAGTTACCTTTGCATTCATTTTGCATTTACAGCATATATTCACTTGGTTCTTATGTTATACCTCTTCCCTTTACAGCTATTTTTGTGTATTGGCTCCCCAGATAGATTTACCTGGAAAAGAAAAGCTGTTTTCTCTCCCTCTTGTATCCATACAGCTCCACATCATGTGATAAATAGTACTCGGGAAACATCTATCGAGGAACAATGCTCTGTGCTATTTTTTTTCCCTTGGTTGATTTATCTTCCCATTTCTCAGAATGGCTACCCCCAGAATCTTTCCAATCCCTTTTCCTTGTTTGCCTATCTTTGCCCTCCCCAACTTCCCTATCTTACTTCCTCCTCCATTGAGAAACTGAAGGTCATTCCGCACTTCATGTAATGCTTCCCAAAAAATAAAAGTTCATCTACACTCCTGCCTCTCCTTTCTTATATATTTTGATTTTCCAAGAAGGAAATGTCTCTTCTAAGGCTTATTCTCCAGTTGGGTCCTTGATGTCACTGCTTTCTGTGGTTTCCAGTGTCTGGCTCTATTAGTTCCACCTTTCTGACCTTCAACTTTAGTTTTTATATTGCTCTGGCTCATCCTTCCTCTTTATTTTATTCCTAAAAATAATTTAAAATTAAAATTTAAAAGAATAAATTAAATTAAAAACACATATTTCCTCTTTGTTTTATTTCTAAAACTAAAATTCCTCAAACCCAGCAATGGCTCATGTTATTTCCCCACTCTCCAATTTTCTTATTCACGAAACTTTTGCTTCTATCTCCTCATCCCTCACTTCAAAACTCAGCAAGACTTCTGTCCCTACCACGTGGCCCAAATTGCTTCCTCTTAATTCATCAAAGATCTTCTAAATACAAAATCTGATGATGTTTTCCCTTTCTTATTTGTGTATAGTGTACTAAGCTACTAAAACTTTTTTTTCACCTAACTCAAATAGGTGCCTCTAACTAAATAGGTTTTTATGACATTCATCTCCCATGATTTGCCTCCTACTTCTTCTGACTTTCCTTCATCGCCTTTTTTTCCTCTGTGTGACATTTTATTAGTTACTACCCCTAGATCCTTCCCTCAGTCTCTTCTCTTCCTGACCTAAACTCACTTGAAGGAAAATGAATCTGATCCCACAAACTTAGTCATCATCTCCATGTATACAACTCTACTATGATCTCTAAGATTCCAGACTTTATTTATCAGAGATCAACCAAACACATATGAACACATTTTCAAAATGTCTCTCAATATCTCATCTTTTTACATTCTTTAAGATATTTATTTATTTATTTATTTATTTATTTATTTATTTATTTATGGCACACACACATGTGTGCAAGAATGGTGGTGGTGGGGAGGACCACAGGGGGAGGGACAGGATAGGGGAAAGAATCCCAGGCCAACTGGTTCTCACGCCCCTGAGATTCTGACCTGAGCCAAAGCCAAGAGTCCTGCACTTAATGGACTGAGCCACCCAGGTTCCCCCCCCTGCCCTTTACACTCTTACTGTACTGGATATTCTTTCTCATTTCCTTTTGCCAGAACTATCCACAGAATTGGCGAGCTGAGCAATAGACTGGATTTCAATCATTCTGTCCCTGGCCAGGGCATTTGTAAACAGCACAAAATAGAAAACAACTTCTAATGTTGTAACCCTACTCGGGATACCCCTTGGGCTACCTACTCAGAAAAGCTGATACTCCAACCTGGATCCCACTTCTGGTCTCTCTTACTCTACTTAGGACCTCTTCCCCTCATTTCCACCCTTTAAGATAATATCTTAAAGTGCAGGGTCTTCTCTTTGAGTGTCCACTAGGTTTCTGGCCATTCATCTACATTGTATTTCACTGCTACATGACTCCAAGGAGTTTTATGTCAAGAATGGAGGGGGGGACAGGACATAAGGGCCCACTGCCCATCACCTCAAAGGAGATTATTTAAAATATAGCCAGACTTTTCATATTTTCAGGATTCACATCCTGCTGCAATCTAGATTGTCGGGACTTGACCTCGGTTCTCTAAGTTGGGTGACCTTGGATAAATTTTTCAGATTCCTTCTATAAGTTAATTTTCTTAGCTATAAAATGCAGGCAATAATAGTACCTAACTTGCATGCTTGTGAAAGGATTAAATAAGTAGATTCACATAAAGCCCTTGGAAGAGTGCCTGGCAGAAAAGAAGTGCTCAAAAAATGCTAGCCATTATAATTCCACCTTGTTTGCCATAATGGTAAGAGAGTGTCTGTTCTCACCTTTTCCTTAGGTTGCATCATCTGAGGACTCCTTTAGTTATCCTAGATGTATCAGGATATGCTGGAGAAACTTGGAAAAAAGCTATCTAAATAAGAATGATAATTAATAAGAAGAATAGAACAAGAATAATATATTTAAAATAACCAAAGCTTCAGTTTTATTATCTCCTGTAATCCTCACAAAAATTTTATGTGACAAGTTCTATTGTTTTCTGGCGCATGTGCCCATGAACTATGCTTTTGGTAGACTGATTGGAGATTGCTGCTCCCTTAGATGATCCCATGACATTCCACCTCTGTGCTACCAGTAGTAAAATTATTTTACGGGATCCAAATGGACTTTTACCACATGAGAATTGTTGAAACTCATAAGAGGGTTTTTATTCTGTGCCTTCAGTAAGCTTAAGTGGAAAATGAATGGTGTCCAAAAGTCTGGGGCACCCTTTCCCAAAGAAATAATGTATTTTCCTCACAGGATTGGTCTGGCAGAGGCGACATGGAAAATGATAGCTCAACTTTCCACACAGGCAGGTCAGTCATCCAAGCTGCTTCCTGAAGGAAAATGTCTCTCAATTTCTCATGTCTACCTGAGAGTGGGGGCAAGCAGGGAACACTACCATCCCCAACTCAGGATGCCTTATCCTTCAGGCAATAGGATTTCTGTACACATACTTTCAACTAATGATTTGCAAAGTGAGATATGTGTACAAAACAATCCCTTGTGGGTATCCCCAGTGGTTCAGTGGTTTAGCACCACCTTCGGCCCAGGGCATGATCCTGGAGACCTGGGATCCAGTCCCACATCAGGCTTCCTTCATGGAGCCTGCTTCTCCCTCTGCCTGTGTTTCTGACTCTCTCTCTCTCTCTCTCTCTCTCTGTGCCTCTCATGAATAAATAAATAAAATCTTTATAAAGAAAACAAAACAAAAAAACAGTCCTTTGGGGGTATACAAAGAACTCTTAGAACTTCTACTTAGGTTGATTTTTTTAATCTAAGAAAATAAACTAAACTGTAATAAAATGTAACAAATGGATTGACACCAGCACCCTCAAGCAGCCTACACATCAGAAAGTTACAGGTCACTATTGGTATCTTGAGGAAATGAAAGTCAACTGTTTCAAGTTTGCTCACCCTTTCTCTATGGAGGTAACACGTGGTACTGGGCTATCTGACAAGAATTTCAGAAAAATTAACACCCAAAATATTCTTTTAAAGAAAACGTGACTTTTTTAAATGAATGAGCAAATGTTTTTCAAAAGACAGTCATGCTGCTGAGAGAGCATGTTGTATCAATTATTAAAAAAAAAAAAGAACAGGGGCAGCCCCGGTGGCACAGCGGTTTAGTGTCACCTGCAGCCCAGGGCATGATCCTGGAGACCCTGGATCGAGTCCCATGTCAGGCTCTCTGCATGGAGCCTGCTTCTGCCTCTGCCTGTGTCTCTGACTCTCATTCTCTCTCTGTGTCTCTACGAATAAAAAAAAACAACTTCACCTGTACAATTGAAAAACTTGGAAACAAATTTTTCTAACTTGTTTATAATTTTTCTAAATTACAAATTATTTCCAAAGGCAATTAAAAGATGGGAAACATTTAGTTCTAAACTAATAGAAAGATGTATTTTCATATTTTTAAGAAATGGGTCAAAACTGATTAATTCTTTCTTTTTAGATACATTCATTAAAATTAAAAATACAGATAAATAAAAATAAATAATAAGTCAATAATGAACTTTTTCCATTTTCATCTTCATATCTTTGTAATTTATCTTTTTAACTTTAATGGTCAAAAAAATTCAAAAACAAACAAAAAATATAACATTTGAAATACATTTGGTGTTAAAATAAACCAAACTCAGTATCCGACTTTTAAATAATTCTTTACAAATAATTAAATCAACTTTTAAAAAAGTGAGGCATATTAACCACATACACTTTAATATAGTTACTAATACATGAAGTGAAAGTAAAAATAAATTATCTTTCAATGTTATAATAAAAGTCATTTTTAAAGATTTTATTTATTTATTTTAGAGAGAGAGAGAGAGAGAGCCTGAAAGGAGGGAGGAAGAACCGAGTGGGAAGGAGAGAGAGAGAGAGAGAGCCTGGTGCAGACTCCATGCTGAGCTCAGAGCCAGACTTGGGGCCTGACTTCACAACCCTGAGGTCACAAGCTGATCTGAAACCAATGATGCTTAACCAACTGAGCCACCCAGGCTCTCCAACAAGAATCATTTTGAAAAGAAACATTTATCTCATCGTTCTCCAATTTCTAACTTTAGTATGTTTTAATATATATATTTATTTATTATGTTTAAATATAACATATATAAAATATAACAGTTGAAATACACATGTAAATATATATTTTAAATATATATAAAGTATAATAGATAGCACAAGTGCCTAATAGCCTGGAAATGTTTATAATTTCGAGATAAATAAACCATATTGGTGTATATTCATCACTTTTTCTGTTACTAATGGGATACACTATTTTAAACAAGATCTTTGAGAAAGAAAAGAGGCAGGTATATTCACATTTCCAGAGTCCTTCAAGCAACCTTCCTTCAAGTGCCAAGTGTACTTGGGGCATTAAGTAATGGCCTGCTTTTCCCATACTCCTTATCATTATCCTAAGGCAGGCAGCCATCCTAGGGATAGAAGCACAGAACTTCCTAAGTCCCTAAGATGTTTAGCTGTATTACAGTAGCATATTTGGCTGCCCTTAGGAGCTAAATATTATAATTTCTTATTAATTCAATGGAAAATAAAAATAACTCAAATTTAATAAGAATCTTGATGTAAAATTCCAAAACTAAAAAGGAACCTATCTTATTAATAACTGTTTAATTATATGAACTCATATCATCACTTTTAAGAATAACAAAATTCTGTGAATATCTAAATGCTTCAGCCTGTTGTGTCTCATACTAGGGTCTGCAAGAATATTCTTGGAGACCTAGAAATTAATGAAACTTCATTTCAAGTTTCCTTTGATACTAATGTAACACAAGCTTAAAAAGGTATATTCTGGATCATCCAAAAGACTACCTGTCAAAAGATGATTGCCATCTATTTCAGTGTGAAAAGTTAGCATCTTTATTTATAACTATACTGAGACCAAGGAATAATAAAAATATATCATTTAACTTTTAATCCACTTGATCTCCAACACTAAACCAAAAACTCTAGGGTTCAGTAAGTCTTTTTGTTGTCAGTTGATGTTTTAAAGACTATGTACATTACTCCAGAATAAAAAACACTGTCATATTCAATTTTTAAGGGGGAAATCCCAGCAGAAATAATAGAATTAATGTGCATGACTGATCTGTAACCTGATAAATATAGCTTGACTACTACATTGTTTGAATGAGTTATAAATACAAGGCAGGTTATAAGAGAATTGTTCCAGTTGAAAAAACCAAGTTTATCCAAAGAGAAAAAAATATAAATTTAAAGTAAAGTGATTTTCCATGTTTTCACAAAGCTTTTTCTTCTCATAAGTATTTTATAAATTGGTATTCACAAATATTTGATAAAGACCCGTAGGTATGGTTTCTTTATTTTGTCTGTAAAGCTCAACAAGTATCTTTCCATTCACTCAGATAACATCTTAGTCTATTAGTTGATAGATTTACCAGAACCAATTCACCTTTACTTACATATAGATAAATAATAAAAATAACCCTACAAACAAAATATTCAGAAACGATAAGCTAAAAATGTATCATGGGCAAACGATGTTTGATCAAATTTAGTATATAATTATAAAATCATTTAGGAAATTAAATCTATTTTATTAATTTAATAACAACCATGGCTTGTTAATTTTTCATAGAGGCTCTGTATTGATAGTTTCTATATCTGAAACTGTTCTAAGTTGTTTTGAATTTCAATTATACTTTAAACACACTGTGCTGTCAAATCCAACTGACTGCAGAACCCATTCTTCATATATACATCATACATACACACATACACATTCCATCAAACAGTCTCCGGGGATTAAATATGAATAAGATTATCACCTACCTTTCAAATTATACCTTTGGTACCTAACATGGTTGAGCCATGAAAAGACTTCTAAGTGACTATTTGCCATTACCATAACAGAATTAAAATATCAAAACAAAATCATAACAAAACATGGTAATACTTTCTGATAAGAAACAACCCATATTGCTCTTTATAAGAACTTATGGAATTATTAATATGTTCTCAATAATACTTGGTTCTTAATTTTTACTAAAGATTATATTCTGTATAAGCAACTGGATTGTTAAAAAATATAAATTATTCCAGTATGGAGATATATTTGTTCACTTTATTAAACCATTACTTATTAATACAATGTCATGATTCAAATTTGTTTTGCTACTTTTTTGAACATGTGGGCCAACAATCAAAGAAAGTTCTTAGCAGGAAATATCTAAGGGAAATAAATGTTTATAACAACATCCATATTTTAAAAAGAAAAAAGCAAATTCCCCAAAATGACATAATTGTTAATTTATTAACTAGGTGCACAAGAATCTTATTCAAAATTTAGTAAATGCATTTATTATTCTTCTTCAAAAACAAAGGAATCGGGTTGGGGTTAAAGGGGTGAGCCGCAGCCCTTGTCCTGTGCTGTCAGCCGGGAGCCGCAGGGGCAGCCTCTGTGCCCGGGAATAAGTTGCTCGGGAATAAGTTCCCCCACCAAACAGGCCCAGACACACTGAAGAAGTTGTCAGGGAATTTTGACCCACGAATTCACGGATTTACCTTAGGATGAGAAGCTTGGAAGAGAGCGCACAATCCATGTCAATTGCAAAAACAGTGTAGTCCTTGAAGGAGCTAGAAATATTATTTGTAAAACTCAAGCCTCGAAAACTACCTACCAGACATGCTATCCTACTTGCTTAAATGAGAAATGCCCTAGTGTCTTACTGTTCTATGATTGCATGACAAGTTACTGCAAATTGATGGCTTAACACACATTTATTATGGTCGGGTAGATCAGGGGTTGGTGTGACACAGCTGGATGCTCAGCTTAAGAGTCTCACGCAGTTGAAATACAGGTGTCTCTGCAAGTGGAATCTCATCCACTTGCATCCATCAACCCAGAAGATCCAGGGTTCTCTTCCAAGCCCCTTGGTTGTTGGCAGAATTAATAACTTTGTGTTTCTTGGACTGGCGTTATTGTTTTGCTCGTTGGCCAGAGGGGAGTCTTGTGCCTTAGCCAGATGGCTCTTCCATAGACCTTCTCATACTGTGAGTCTCTCTGACTTCATGGAGATCTCTTTTAAGGATTCATCTGATTGGATTAGACCTAGTCAGTTAATTTCCCCTTTGATGATTTTTTTTTTTTTTACCTTTGACGAATTTAATCCGGGAAGTGAATCCCATCATAGTCATGGGCTCTGGCCACACTCAAACAGAGATTATCTAAAATGTGCAGAAATGAAATTTCTAAAGCTAAAATCAAGTGGAACTTTAGAGGCCATGGATTTTTCTGCCATCTTAGAATGCTGCCTATGACAGTGTTACCATATATTGATCAGTTTGAATCATAGGTAATAGGTCAAGTAGCCCTACCATATTTTCCTTACACCCTTTAGTCTTTTGTACCTGTGTATATACACAGGTGTGTTTAAATCACCATCTTTTCACTCCTTCCACCAGGAATTTAGAGGCAGAACTCAGGCATCATACCGGTAGAGCCACATGCTCAGCTTACTACAAATAAAAATTGTTTCTCTTTCTGAGGAATTTTATATCGATACTCAGCACTTAAGGAAAAAATTTTCTTCGGTTTCATTTATCTGAATATATAAATAATTTTTGGTATAATTTTGGATATTCTAGAATTTAAAAGGCTGGCAAAGTATGTTTTTCATGTATAGAAGAAGCACTTATTAAATGCTTTTTTAAAGATTTTATTTATTCATGAGAGACACACAGAGAGATAGAGGCAGAGACACAGGAAGAGGGAGAAGCAGGATCCACGCAGGGAGCCCCACATGGGACTCCATCCCGGGTCTCCAGGATCATGCCCTGGGCCGAAGGTGGGCACTAAACCGCTGAGCCACCTAGACATCCCTTATTAAATACTTTTTTTGTGCGCTATGAGGAGATGTGAAATATTTAAGTTTAGAAGACCAGGTCTATACCTTTGGAGGAGTTTGTAATCTAGTTTTGTTTAAGTATGCACACTTGAAAAAAAAAAACCAAAATTGAAGTCTCATAAACTTGGCTTTATCTGGCTTCTGCCTAACTCTATGGCTGTCTTTCAGATTACTTTACCAATCTGCGTATTCCTTTAGTCACTTTTCCATCTCAGGGCTTTTCATAATGTGCTTACTGCTGCCTAGAAATTTCTGCCTGTTCAAATTAATTAATTGATTGATTGATTTTTACTTAAATGTAACTGTATTCTAGAAATTTCCTTTGGCCTCTCAGGACTATAAGATCCTGCCCTTATGCATTCTCCTAGCATTTCAGAGCACTATTTCAAAGCAATGCTTCCATTGTTACAATGAAAACGATGACATTGTAATACTTCTGTAATGATTTGTGTTATATCTTCCCTGTTACCATGGAGGATCCATGATGAGATTTAGTGGGTACTCCATCAATATTTGTTGAATGAATGATCATTTGACTATTTGCCTAGGAAAATTTCATGGAAGAACCCAAGACCTTTTCAAATTGGAGAGCAGGTTGGATGGATGAGGTGAGGCCACATTTTGGGAGCTTCAAATATCCACCTGAGTTGGATGTACCAGGGATTTCTAGGCTCTTAGAACTGACATAATTAAAGGGGCATTTTTTTGAAGTGTAAATTCAATAGTGGTTGTAGAGTGGATTGTATATAGGTCAGTCTAGAGTGGTGGTCCTCAAACTTGAGAGTGTGAAAGAATCACTTGGGTATTTTGCTATATGTAGACTCCTGACTTTTATTCTCTTTTCTTCGAATCTGATTCAGTCCAGTACCATAGCCACTAGCCACAGCTGGCTCGTAGGCACTTGAAATGTGCTTGTCTGAACTGAGATATGCTACAATTATAAAAATACCAGATTTCAAAGACTAGTATAAAAAAAAGAATGTAAAGTTTCACACTGATATGGTTTTTAATTGATTACATATTGAAATAATATTTTCACATGCATCAGGTTAATTTTACTTGTTTCATTTTAGTTTTTGAATCTGACTACATGACTATTTAAAATTACGTTTGTGACTCATCTGAAATTTCTGTCAGACAGTGCTGGTATAGGAGATGACACACTTTAACCAGCATCCCAGATGATCCTTACATTACTTTTAGAAAAGCTTTTATGCTTTTCAGATATTCCATAACGGATATTTTAGTAATGCAGGCCTAGGAAGTTGAGAGCCTAGACTAGATGGATGCCAAAGAGTTTGAATAAGAAGGTATATGTGTATTAGAACAAGATATTTTGAAAATTGAGTTAATGACTCAAAGGAAGAAGGGTACACTAAATAAATCCGAGGGGACAAGCCTGTAATACAGGCTAGTGTTGGTAAAATCTATGGGGATGTTAGGAAGAACTGCCCAAACTTGAGCCTATTCTGTTTCTTATTTATTTTGTAAACACTTAAGAATCCAGAAGCTTTGGAGAGATTTCTTTTTTTCTTTTTTAAGATTTTATTTACTTATTCATGAGAGACACAGAGAGAGAGGCAGAGGCAGAGGGAGAAGCAGGTTCCCCACAAGGAACCCGATGTGACTCCATCCCAGATCCTGGGATCTGGACCTGCGCCAAAGGCAGATGCTCAACTGCTGAGCCATCCAGGCATCCCTGAGAGGTGTCTTTGCTATTTTAATTGCTCGGTTTGACATTGACATCTTATTTAAATCATCATGAAAGTTTTTAAAAACTTGTTTTCAGTTACTTCAGTTTAGTTTTATTTACAATTCAGTGATGTCTTTCTAATGTGTAGGAGAAGGCTATTTGGGCAATGAGAAGGATAAATATAAATTAAGATTTATTTCTGTAGAAAATTCAAGCAGAGAGCATAACCAGACAAAACCACATCAGTAAAAGAGATAACTATGAAAAAGTGTCATAAACAGGCCTACACTCAATATTGGGATGCTAAAACCAGAAATGAAATTTTTAAACTAAAAATCAAGTGGAACTTTAGACTGAAAGTAACTTAATTAATGACTTAGTTGAACAGTTGAAGAGTCTTATTTCCTCAGTTGAGGAGACTGAGGTCCTGAGTAGATATGTGATGAGTTTAAGATTCAATATCTAGTTAGAATATTTAGTAGTAGAATCTAGAGTTCCTGACTTAATCCCTTTTTAAATTTTATCAATTTAAAGACATGGTAATGAATGCTTTTATTTTTAAAGGCTATTTAAAAAAAATCAACTGATTTTAGTTTAAAGTTATTCCCCCCAAGACTTATTTATTTATTTATTTATTTATTTATTTATTTATTTAGAGAGTATGCATGAGTGGGAAGGGCAGGGGGAGAGGCAGAGAATCTCAAGCCGACTCAGAACTGAGCTCTGAGCCCCATACAGGGCTCAATTCCAGGACCCTGAAATCATGATCAGAGCCAAAACCAAGAGTCGGAACTTTAACTTCCTGAGCCAACCACATGCCCCAAGATTATGGGTTTTTATTCGTTAAACTACACATTACTTGCCAAGAAAACGACAGTACAATCCATAATGAATTGTAGGTCAATACACAAATAGTTTCAACTGCCAGAAGATGGCACTGTTTACATGTGAAATAATACCTCTTAAAAATTCAGGGTATATGTTTAAATTCAGCTCAAAGTAAAATGAAGGAAAAATGTATTTAATGGCTTCCAAGCTATCAGTATATGTGAAATACATCAAAATGAAAAGCTGAATCATAATACATTACATATTTCATATCCTTGTAACTATTATAGGGATACCATTTATATTTACATTCACTTTGCATATTAATTTTTTACATGGACAAAGTATTGAATCATTTTTCTTCTTTTTTTTGAATCATTATTCTTATAGAAAGGTTTCTTTCAAATCACTAAGTGTTATTTTATTCTTGAGGCCAACATCTTGTCATAAAGCAAGTTTGTTCTAAATCTGAGAAGAATGTATTTATTCACGATAGACACACAGAGAAAGAGAGAGAGCGAGGCAGAGACACAGGCAGAGGCAGAGGCAGGCTCCACGCAGGGAGCCCCACGCGGACTCCACCCCTGGGCTCCAGGGTCAGGCCCAGGCTGAAGGCGCGTCAACCGCTGGGCCGCCCGGGCCGCCCCCAATTTCTTAAAAGCTGCGCTGGCAGACAGTCACCAGGCCCTCTCCAGCTGTGCTCGGTGCCACGCAGGCGGCTTCTTGACTGGCTCGAAGCATCTAAGCAAAAGTTTGCGGGGGGGGGGGGGGGGGGGGTCCCTGGGGCCACGTTAAGATGCAACCGGCGCGCAGTTCACATCACTTTGAAAACAAAAGAAAACAGAAAATCGCTTTGAAACTGCCGAACTGGGATCCTGGGCCTCACTCCGCAGGCCTCGGAGCGGGCGTCAGAGCCAGGTTTTGCAGTCCTCTCGCCTCAGCTGCGGCCCCGCGACCACAATTCCAGGTGCCCGCCAGGACCCTTCGAGCCCCGACAGCCCGGAAGCGCCTGACCACGCCTACCCACTGCGCCTGCGCGAGGCGCCCCCTCCGGCGAGCGGGGAGACTGGCGCTGGGCGGGCCGAGAGGCTCGTCGCGCCTGCGCGAAGGCCCCGGGGAGCAGCGTCGTTACTTTCCAAACGACTGGCGGGAACCGTTGGAGGCCGTGCGGTCGCCGTCTGGTCTGCCGGGCAGCAGCGCGCTCCCTCGTCCCTAGGCCTGGCCGTGGCGCCGCAGCTCTCCCGCGAGCAGAGGCGGAAATCGTGGCCCAGTTCTTCTGTGAGTCCCCCTCCCGCAGGCCAGAGGGCGGGGACAGCTGAGGCCAGCGGCCCTGGAGGCCCGGCCGGCCCGGAGGCGGGGGCCGGGGGTGGGGGGCGGCTCTGCTCCAGCGCCCGCCTGGCTGGAGAATCTAATCTAGGCGCCTTGCTCCTGGGGGAGCGGGAAGCCCAGGTGCTGCCCGGCCTGCCTCGCGCCGCGCCCCTGCACCAGCAGCCTTGCGGGAAACTGCGGATCCCACAGGCCGCCCAGCCCGGCCGCCCGGCACCACCCCGAGCGGTGGAGCCCAGTGCACTTTGAACAGCCCATCCACCAAGCTTTGATTCCGGTACTGAGGGCGATGGGCTAGATTTAGGACCAGGCCATGCTTGTACCCTCTGATAGACTCTGGCAGGAGAAGAGGAGGGAAAAGTGAGGGAGAGGCTTGCTCTGGAGCATCCGACCGGTTAATCAATCAATTGCTAATCCAGACGCAAAAGCCTATTTCCACACCCTGTGATCACGTAACCTGAATTGGGGCTTGCATTACCCTGAGCTTGTAGTTCTACTTGGACGCTAGGTTAATGCAGTTTGGCATTTTTATTTCCGCATAAACGCAGGTATCGTGTTCTTTTGATTTAGAAGCAACATTTTTAAGGATTTTCAGTGGCACTTTTCCCCTACTCTGCTTTCCGCAAGACACGCACAAACGCACGTTTAGGCTTTTTCAGTTTGATGCCATGAATGAAACCGCAGCCACATCTAAATAGGCTTTATTTTCCAGAGTTACAAAGTGGAAATAACTTTAACATTCCTTTTGTTTTCAGCATTTGGCATCAACAGCATTTTATATCAGCGTGGCATATATCCATCTGAAACCTCTACCAGAGGGCAGAAATACGGACTCACCTTGCTTATAACAACAGATCCTGAGCTCATAAAATAATTCAATCATGTAGTGGACAAGTGAAAGGTATTTAATTGTTGAAAACCAATTTGAGTTTTGCAGGTCTTCTTGGACCCGTACTTTCTGGCATCTTGGTGTTCATTTTTCAGCTCTATACAAAGAGGTGTAGAACACTGCAATCTCAAATATAGTGATTCTCCATCGGAAGGAAGCAAATAATAAAGTGAAAGAAAGTCCACTCTTCCCTACCACATTTTGAGTGGGTTAAATATGTTGATGTTAGGAATCTGATCTGGCTTCACAAAACAATCTCTATCAACTCCTTTTGAAGTGATTTTTGCAGTTCGTGTAGCCAGGTGGAACAAGTTGGAATTTTACATAACTATGATGATGTTTATTATTGGAGAGAAATCCACTACATATTTTTAATATGATATATTTTCTATAGCTGCCTAGAGTTTAAAACCGTCATTTAAGATAAATGAAAATGAAATTGGATCCAGCCTGGGAACTAAACTTAAAAAAATACTACTAATAGAATACCCAATAAAGTTTTTTAATGTCTTACTGTCTTCATTTGTCTTTGTTAAAATCCTGCCTGTCCGTTAGCCATTTCTAACTGAACACCCCTTGTTTTTTCTTAGCTCAAGAAATTACTGAATACTTGTTGAATGGATACTTGTTCTCCATCTATTCTGTCTCTTTTTTCCCCCATGTTTTTCTCTACTTAGGATTCTCACTTCTAATTTTTCTGTGTTATAGGATGTTTCTCCCTGGCTCCTCATTTCACCTTCCAAAACTAGTTCCAAAAAAAAAAAATTACAGTAATTTTTTTATACCTGAGTCATATATATATATATATATATATATATATATATATATATATATATTTTGTTTGTTTGTTTGTTTCAAGAGGCTTTATTTTTAAAATTCTATTAATTGTGTTTTTATCATCTTCAGGGCTAAATCACCCAGGGCGATACTCAGATTACTTAGCCTGAAACATAGAAGTAACTAAGAATCTATGTCACCTTAATTTGATGAAGAAGCAAGCCCTGCCTAAGTTACTGGTTTTTAGGTTGTCTCCTTTAAGACTACACTTAGGACATTTCACCTCAGTTGTATGTAGACCTTCCTATTTAATTTGTCCCTTTTATTTTAGTTAGAATGGAGGAATTGCTCTTCTTAGAGGCAAATTGTTCAATCTCTTTGAATCCCCATCCCTCTAGCCTTCTTAAGGAATCTACCCTAGTTCTTCTCTGGTATTTCTGATTTCTTTGTTTTGAGATATTTTCATTGGTTTCATTTGTCTTCAGTTTTAAAAGAAAAAAATTTCCACCCACCCCAGATCTTTAAGTGACTACCCAATCTCTTCCTTTTCCGAGCAAAATTGAGACAAGGTTGGTTTTTGTCAAGGGGTCAGCAAACTGATGGCCCATATCCAGCAAGTGGCCTATTTTTGTACTACCTGCAAACTGAGTGTTTTCAGATTTTTAAAGGCTAGTTTTTAAAAAACTATGCAAGAGACCTAGGTGGCCCACAAGTCCTAAATATTACAAGATTGTTTTTGTGTCTTAAAAAAAAACAAAACTGTGTATTCTTGAGTATATTATCCCAAGTTCCAAGATTAATTCAGGGCTCATTATGAGGCCCCCTTATTATAATCTCTAAGATGACTTCTGACACATACATAACTTTACTAACAATCTTTGTGTAGTTGACTCATAAACATACATCCAACCCAAGTCTTCTCTTTGCTCATATAGTAAGTGGCTCCCTTGATATCCACATGTGGCTAACCTAGTGATACTTGAAAACTAAATTTAAGGGGGTCCTGGCTGGCTCAGTCAGTAGAGCATGCAACTCTTGATCTTGGGTTGTAAGTTCCAGCCCCACATTGGGTGTGGAGATTACTTAGAAATAAAACCTTAGGGCAGCCCGGGTGGCTCAGCAGTTTAGCACTGCCTTCAGCCCAGGGCATGATCCTGGAGACCTGGGATCGAGTCCCACATCAGGCTCCCTGCATGGAGCCTGCTTCTCCCTCTGCCTGTATCTCTTCCTCTCTCTCTATCATGAATAAATAAATAAAATCTATGAAATCTCTTGACTCTACCTATACTGATCCATCTCTACCAATTTATCCTTCTATAAGCCTTCAGTACCTCTTGCTTGAATTACTAATCAATTAGCATCCCTAGATCCTCTCTTTACTTCCACTCTACTTTCCACACATCACAGCCTAAAGGATAGTTCTGAAATATAAGTTTAATCACATCACACCGTACTTCAGACACAGTAATGACTTCCCTGATTCTTGAAGTATAAGTTCTTTAATTTACCCCATGTGACCTTGCGTGGTCTGGCCCCTATGTATCTTGCACAAACCGACCTTGTTCATTCTCCCTTTCTTAACTGTATTTGTATTACCCTTTCAATCCTCTGGTCAGATACTTTTCGCTTTTCAGTATTTTAGACCTGTACCCTTTTCTGTAATCTTTTGCATATTTAATGGTATTTAAGTGTAGAACTGAAGTCAAGTGAGAATTCCCTGAGTCAAGTTTTCCTATATTCTCTCATTGGATCACATACTGCACCTTCTTAACATTTATTACAATTAAAAATTTGCATTTATTGCTGCAGTGATTAGATTAATGCTCATCTTCTGGAATTTACCTTGGATTAGAGTATACTGCATGTTCACTACTCTGTGCTTAGCATTCAGTACTAACTACATCTGGTACGGATACTGAGAATTGGACAACGGGAGCTAGGTTATTGTGAGGCAAGTTTTCTGTACAGGTTGGAGGAGTTCCAAAATACCAGTGGTAGGAATTTGCTAAGGGCAGAAAGTGAGACCTGGGAAGAGTTACTTTGTAATGCAGTGAACCAAAAAAGATGCCTTGTTCTGTATTGCAGATTGGTTATACAAGTGTTCAGTTCAGAAACTGGTGGTATTCATCTCAAATATTGAAAGCGGTGAAGTCCTTGAAAGGTGGAAGTTTGATATTGAGTGCGACAAGACTGCAAAAGATGACAGGTAAGTATGAATTAAACTGCTTCCACCTTCATAGATTTTTTTTCCAAAACTTGTTTTCTTGACTCAATGAATTCTAACTATATTGAACTAGTTTCGTATAAGGTAGTTTGTTTCTAACTATGTTAGATCTCCCGTGGAGAAGAATAAGACTCACAAACTGTGCTCACAAAAGAGTCGTGCCTATTATGGACTTGTATAGTGTACTTTTAACATAACTGCCCTTAGTCTAAAATCCATAAATTTCACCCTTTAGTATTTATGGTGCTATATGTAAGCTACACATGATGTATTAGGTGGGCCATTTAATGGATTGTGTCAAGGTACTTTTAACCATGAAGTATTATCCTAGATTTTCTCCTAGCTTGATATGCAGCTCTACTGTATTTCATTTAACGCTATTAACTTCCTAAGACACTCTGAACTGAAGTTCTTAGATCCTCTGGATGGGAAATGCCCCCTCATTATATGCTAATTCTTAGCATTGTCCCAGGCATGCTTACCTGTAAACTCAGAACTCTCTCTCATAATGAAATGTAGTTTGTTCCTGAAGCCTTTGGTCTGTTTTAGAAAATGTTTATTTTATTTTTTTAGTAAATTTATTTTTTATTGGTTTTCAATTTACCAACATACAGAATAACACCCAGTGCTCATGCCGTCAAGTGCCCCCCTCAGTGCCCACCACCCAGTCACCCCCACCCCCGCCCTCCTCCCCTGCCACCACCCCTAGTTCGTTTCCCAGAGTTAGGAGTATGTATGTTCCGTCTCCCTTTCTGATATTTCCCACACATTTCTTCTCCCTTCCCTTATATTCCCTTTCACTATTATTTATATTCCCCAAATGAATGAGAACATACAATGTTTGTCCTTCTCCGACTGACTTATACTGCACTCAGCATAATACCCTGCAGTTCCATCCACGTTAAGCAAATGGTGGGTATTTGTCATTTCTAATGGCTGAGTAATGTTCCATTGTATACATAAACCACATCTTCTTTATCCATTCATCTTTCGATGGACACCGAGGCTCCTTCCACAGTTTGGCTATTGTGGACATTGCTTCCAGAAACATCCGGGTGCAGGTGGGTGCAGGTGTCCCGGCGTTTCATTGCTTCTGCATCTCTGAAGTAAATCCCCAGAGGTGCAATTGCTGGGTCATAGGGCAGGTCTATTTCTAACTCTTTGAGGAACCTCCACACAGTTTTCCAGAGTGGCTGCACCAGTTCACATTCCCACCAACAGTGTAAGAGGGTTGCCATTTCTCCGCATCATCTCCAACATTTGTGGTTTCCTGCCTTGTTAATTTTCCCAACTCTCATGGTGTAAGGTGGTATCTCATTGTGGTTTTGGTTTGTATTTCCCTGATGGCAAGTGATGCAGAGCATTTTCTCATGTGGGTGTTGGCCATGTCTATGTCTTCCTCTGTGAGATTTCCCTTCATGTCTTTTGCCCATTTCATGATTGGATTGTATGTTTCTTTGGTGTTGAGTTTAAGAAGTTCTTTATAGATCTTGGATGCTAACCCTTTTCATCTGATATGTCATTTGCAAATATCTTCTCCCATTCTGTAAGTTGTCTTGTAGTTTTGTTGACTGAATCCTTTGCTGTGCAAAAGCTTCTTATCTTGATGAAGTCCCAATAGTTCATTTTTGCTTTTGTTTCTTTTGCCTTCATGGATGTATCTTGCAAGAAGTTATTGTGGCCGAGTTCAAAAAGGGTGTTGCCTGTGTTCTACTCTAGGATTTTGATGGAATCTTGTCTCACATTTAGATCTTTCATCCATTTTGAGTTTATCTTTGTGTGTGGTGAAAGAGAGTGGTCTAGTTTCATTCCTCTGCATGTGGATGTCCAATTTTCCCAGCACCATTTATTAAAGAGACTTTCTTCCAATGGATAATCTTTCCTCCTTTATCGAATATTAGTTGACCATAAAGTTCAGGGTCCATTTCTGGGTTCTCTATTCTGTTCCATTGATCTATGTGTCTGTTTTTGTGCTGGTACCACACTGTCTTGATGACCACAGCTTTGTAGCATAACCTGAAATCTGGCATTGTGATGCCCCCAGATATGGTTTTCTTTTTTAAAATTCCCCTGGCTATTTGGGGTCTTTTCTGATTCCACACAAATCTTAAAATAATTTGTTCTCTCTGAAGAAAGTCCATGGTATTTTGATAGGGATGCATTAAACATGTACATTGCTCTGGGTAACATTGACATTTTCACAATCTTAATTCTGCCAATCCATGAGCATGGAATATTTTTCCATCTCTTTGTGTCTTCCTCAATTTCTTTCACAAGTGTTCTATAGTTTTTAGGGTATAGTTCCTTTACCTCTTTGGTTAGGTTTCTTCCTAGGTATCTTATGCTTTTGGGTGCAATTGTAAATGGGATGGACTCTTTAATTTCTCTTTCTTCAGTCTCATTGTTAGTGTATAGAAATGCCATTGATTTCTGGGCATTGATTTTGTATCCTGCCACACTGCCAAATTGCTATATGAGTTCTAGCAATCTTGGGGTGGAGGCTTTTGGGTTTTCTATGTAGAGTATCATGTCATCGGCGAAGAGGGAGAGTTTGACTTCTTCTTTGTCAATTTGAATGCCTTTAATGCCTTTTTTTTTGTCTGATTGCTGAGGCTAGGACTTCCAGTACTATGTTGAATAGCAGTGGTGAGAGTGGACATCCCTGTCTTGTTCCTGATCTTAGGGGAAAGGCTCCCAGTGCTTCCCCATGGAGAATGATATTTGCTGTGGGCTTTAGGTAGATGGCTTTTAAGATGTTGAAGAATGTTCCCTCTATCCCTACACTCTGAAGAGTTTTGATCAGGAATGGATGCTGTATTTTGTCAAATCCTTTCTCTGCATCTAATGGGAGGATCCTATGGTTCTTGGTTTTTCTCTTGCTGATATGATGGATCACATTGTTTGTTTTATGAGTATTGAACCAGCCTTCTGTCCCGGGGATAAATCGTACATGGTCATGGTGAATAATTTTCTTAATGTGTTGTTGGAACCTATTGGCTAGTATCTTCTTGAGAATTTTTGCATCCATATTCATCAGGGATATTGGTCTGTAATTCTCCTTTTGGTGGGGTCTTTGTCTGGTTTTGGAATTAAGGTGATGCTGGCCTCATAGAAAGAATTTGGAAGTACTCCATCTCTTTCTATCTTTCCAAACAGCTTTAGTAGAATAGGTGTGGTTTCTTCTTTAAACGTTTGATAGAATTCCCCTGGGAAGCCATCTGGCCCTGGACTTTTGTGTCTTGAGGGGTTTTTGATGACTGCTTCAATTTCCTCCCTGGTTATTGGCCTGTTTAGGTTTTCTATTTCTTCCTGTTCCAGTTTTGGTAGTTTGTGGCTTTCCAGGAATGTGTCCATTTCTTCTAGATTGCCTAATTTATTGGCCTATAGCTGTTCGTAATATGTTTTTAAAATCGTTTGTATTTCCTTGGTGTTGGTAGTGATCTCTCCTTTCTCATTCATGACTTTCTTAATTTGAGTCTTCTCTATCTTCTTTTTAATAAGGTTGGCTAACGGTTTATCTATCTTATTAATTCTTTCATAGAACCAACTCCTGTTTATGTTGATCTGTTCCACAGTTCTTTTGGTCTTGATTTCGTTGAGTTCTGCTCGAATCTTTCTTAACTCTCTTCTTTTTTTTTTTTTTTAATTTATTTATTTATGATAGTCACAGAGAGAGAGAGAGAGAGAGGCAGAGACACAGGCAGAGGGAGAAGCAGGCTCCATGCACCGGGAGCCCGACATGGGATTCGATCCCGGGTCTCCAGGACCGCGCCCTGGGCCAAAGGCAGGCGCCAAACCGCTGCGCCACCCAGGGATCCCCTTAACTCTCTTCTTCTACTGGGTGTAGGATCTATTTGCTGTTTCTTCTCTAGCTCCTTTATGTGTAAGGTTAGCTTTTATATTTGAGATCTTTCCAGTTTTTGAGTGGATGCTTGTATTGCGATGTATTTGCCCCTTAGGACTGCTTTTGCTGCATCCCAATGATTTTGAATGGTTGTACCTTCATTCTCATTAGTTGCCATGAATCTTTTTAATTCTTCCTTAATTTCCTGGTTGACCCTTTCATCTTTTAGCAAGATGATCCTTAACCTCCACGTGTTTGAAGGCCTTCCAAACTTCTTGTTGTGATTTAGTTCTAATATCAAGGCATTATGGTCTGAGAATATGCAGGGGACGATCCCAGTATTTTGGTATCGGTTCAAGCCCCATTTGTGACCCAGGATGTGGTCTATTCTGGAGAAAGTTCCATGTGCACTTGAGAAGAATGTGTATTCAGTTGAGTTTGGATGTAAAGTTCTGTAGATACCTGAAGTCCATCTGGTCCAGTGTATCATTTAAAGCTCTTGTTTCTTTGGAGATTTTGTGCTTAGAAGACCTATCCAGTGCAGAAAGCCTTAAATCGAAGTCACCAAGTAGAAGTGTATTATTATCTAAATATGTCTTAATTTTGGTTATTAATTGATTGATATATTTGTCAGCTCCCACATTCAGGGCATATATATTGAGGATTGTTAAGTCCTCTTGTTGGATAGATACTTTAAGTATGATATAGTGTCCCTCTTCATCTCTTACTACAGTCTTTGGGGTAAAGTTCAGTTTATCTGATATAAGGATGGCTACCACTACTTTCTTTTGAGGACCATTTGAATGGTAAATGGTTCTCCAACCTTTTGTTTTCAGGCTGTAAGTGTCCTTCTGTCTAAGATGAGTCTCTTGTAGACAGAAAATAGATGGGTCCTGCTTTTTTATCCAGTCTGAAACCCTGCACCTTTTGATGGGGTCATTAAGCCCGTTCACATTCAGAGTTACTATTGACAGGTAGGAGTTTAGTGTCATCATGATATCTATTCAGTCCTTTTTTTGTGGATTGTTCCACTGAACTTCTTCTTAAAGGGAAATTTTAAGAGTCCCCCTTAAAATTTCTTGCAGAGCTGGTTTGGAGGTCACATATTCTTTCAGTTCCTGCCTGTCTTGGAAGGTCTTTATCTCTCCTTTTATTCTGAATGAGAGCCTTGCTGGATAAAGTATTCTTGGTTGCATGTTCTTCTCATTTAGGACCCTGAATATATCCTGCCAGCCCTTTCTAGCCTACCAGGTCTCTGTGGAGAGGTCTGCTGTAACCCTAATACTCCTCCCCATAAAATTCAGGGAATTCTTGTCTCTTGCTGCTTTAAGGATCTTCTCTTTATCTTTGGAATTTGCAAGCTTCACTACTAAATGTCGAGGTGTTGAGCAGTTTTTATTGATTTTAGGGGGGGAACACTCTATCTCCTGGATCAGAATGCCTGTTTCCCTTCTCAGATTAGGAAAGTTTTCAGCTAGGATTTGTTAAAATACATATTCTGGCCCTCCGGCCCTTTCGGCGCACTTGGGAAACCCAATTAAATGTAGGTTTTTCTTCCTCAGTCTGTCGTTTATTTCTCTTAATCTATCTTCATGGTCTTTTAATTGTTTGTCTCTTTTTCCCTCAGTTTCTCTCTTTCCCATCAACTTGTCTTCTATGTCTCCCTCTCATTCTTCTGCCTCATGAACCCTCGTTGTGTGGACTTCTAGTTTGGATTGCACCTCATTCAATTGATTTTTAATTTCTGCCTGATTATATCTAAATATTGCAGTCATGAAGTCTCTTGAGTCCTTTATGCTTTTTTCTAGCCCCCAGTAGGTTTATAATAGTGCTTCTGAATTTCCTTTCTGACATTGAATTGTAATCCAGATTTTGTAACTCTGTGGGACAGAGGACTGTTTCTGATTCTTTCTTTTGAGTTGAGGATTTCTTTCTAGTCATTTTGCTCAGTGCAGAGTGGCCAAAAACAAGTTGTATTGGGAAAAGGAGAAAAAGAGAGGAGAGAAAGAAGGAAAGAAAAGAGAAAAAGAAATAAGAAAAAAGGAAGTAAAAAAGAAGAAACAGAGATAGAAAAATAAAGAAAGGAAAAAGAAGGGCAGGGTAAGCAAACAGAAATCAAAAAGCAAAAAAAAAAAAAACAAAAACAAAAACAAAACACAGGGGAGTATCTTCTGTTTCTGTACTTTAATTCCCTTGACATCCCCTGGAATTTGTCCGTCTAGTTGGTCTTCTGGGGGACGGGCCTGTTGTGCTGATTTTCAGGTGTTAGCACTTGGGGGAGCTGCTCTGCCCCCTGCCTGGTGCAGGGCTCAGTGGGGATTGTTTACCCCTTGAGGCTCCAGAGGGAACAACTGCAGTGGTGGCGGCCAGCTCTGGAGCCCTGGAGTCAGCTCCCGCAGTAACTACAGAGCTCTCCATCTGTAGGGGCCTGGATGCTCCAGGGGCATGGCCGCTATCTGCTCAGTTCGGGGCAGGAGCGTCCTTCCCGTCCTGGGCCCTCCTGGCCTCTGCCTGTCCTTGGGGGAGGCCGGATCCTGGGATGTTTCCCTGGTGCCCTGTGCTCCCGGGCCTGCGCTGTTGGATTTGCGCTCCACCGCATAGCCACCTCTCCGCAGAGCTGCCGTCTGAGCCCCTCTGAGCTGCTCCTGGGTCCAGCGGTGCCACGCTGCAGCCCTTTAGGGAGCTCAGCGCACTCTCCCCTGGGCACAGTTGCTCTGTTAGTGTCTCAGGGAGCCTGAGGGCATCCCCACTTTTCTGCGGTCCTGCTCCAACTCCCTGCGAGGCCTTTCCGCCCAGGAAGATTGGTGAAGCTCCTGCTTCTCGGGGCCTGGGGTCTCCTGTCCTGGGGACACTCACCCCGGCCTTAGCCCGGCTCCTAGTGGGGCCCCTCCCCCTCGGATGCCTTTTGTTTCTTTTTTTTTTTATGATAGGCACACAGTGAGAGAGAGAGAGGCAGAGACACAGGCAGAGGGAGAAGCAGGCTCCATGCACTGGGAGCCCGACGTGGGATTCGATCCCAGATCTCCAGGATCGCGCCCTGAGCCAAAGGCAGGCGCTAAACCGCTGCGCCACCCAGGGATCCCGCCTTTTGTTTCTTTAGTTCTTTTTGCCCCATCTTCCTACCTTGATTGAAGCATGAACCTTCTCACTGTAGCATTTCAGCTATTCTCTCTTTAAATCTCAGGCCGAATTCATAGATTTTCAGGATGATTTGAAGATTATCTAAGTAATTGGTGGGGACAGGTGATTTGGGGTCCCTCCTCTTCCGCCATCTTGCCCCTCCCCTAGAAAATGTTTAATTATAAATACACCTTGATATAACATCTTCTTTGAAGCACTACAGAATTAGACATTTAGGTATTCCTAAAAATACCAAAATGATTATACCAATTAAAGATCTTAGATACTAATTGTTATCTTTATTTTACAATATGCTGAATGTTTCTTGACTTGAAGCACTCTGCAGGTTTTCTGGTCATCTGTTATTTAATGACCTGATACTAAGATCAGCCTTAATAACTGGAATAATAAATGAAATTATAATTGTTTTTTTAAAAACTCGTTTGGAATGCATTACTTAATTTGAGTTTTGAAGCATTTAATCAAACAAATAATCTTACCAGTGTTTTAAATAACTTGTTAAAACTTAAAATGAATCAAATCATTTAGTTTCTTTGGTAGCACACCCAGAGAAATGTCTCAGAAGGCCATCCAGGATGAGATCCTCTCCATAATCCGACAGATCACAGTTACCGTGACGTTTCTGCCCTTGTTGGAAGTCTCTTGTAAGTATTATATGACTTCACGTTGGTTCAGATTTCTTGTGGAAAGACTAAGGTATTACTTTAAGAATTAACCGTTTTGTTGAATTTTTTCTTAATTATCCATGTCATGGTATATAAGTGAGAAAAACGTCATGAATCTAAGGCAATGCTGGTTGTGTTTTTTTTTTTAATTTTTTTTTTATTTATGATAGTCACAGAGAGAAGGAGAGAGAGGCAGAGACAAAGGCAGAGGGAGAAGCAGGCTCCATGCACCGGGAGCCTGATGTGGGATTCGATCCCGGGTCCAGGATCGCGCCCTGGGCCAAAGGCAGGCGCCAAACCGCTGCACCACCCAGGGATCCCCTGGTTGTGTTTTATTTACAAGTGCTGAATAGGGAAAGAATGAAAGTTTTCTACAGTACTCCTGAATATTTAGATTTAATTTCTTCCATTACTTTTATTTTATACACATTTCCTTGTATATAATTAAGACTTAGGTATAACTGTGTCTTTCTTTTCTAGCTTAGTTACTCCTTCATTAATCAGATATACCCTAAATGCCTACTGTATGCCTAACACGGTTCTGGGCATTGGGATACAGCAGTCACAGAACCAAGATGTTCTTTTTCTCTGGCTTAGATTCATGCTGTCTCGTGATTAATTATATACTTTCTGCAAATATCTTTAGTGGCTCTTTGAAGAAAAAAAAATCAAGTTTTTCATTAAGTAAAAGGGAGTACAGTATTTTCTGTACTAAAATTTCCATTGAAGAAAAGCAATTAGCTAATATAACTGATTAGAGATCAAGCTAAACTAGCTTTTCTGACATGATAGCTGGCTCACATGTGAGGGAGACAGGAAGGATAGTTGTACCTTTCAAAAAATAATTGTACTTTAATGATCTTATCCAATTTAGGTTCATTTGACCTACTGATTTATACAGACAAGGATTTGGTTGTACTTGAAAAATGGGAAGAGTCAGGACCACAGTTTGTTACCAATTCTGAGGAAGTCCGTCTTCGTTCATTTAGTACTACTATCCACAAAGTAAATAGCATGGTGGCCTATAAAATTCCCACCAGTGACTGAGGATGAGATAAGGACAGTGATGTACTTGTAGTTCTCAGATGCGGTTTTCCTGAAACCAAGTCAACTATAGTTGATAAATTTTGTATCACTGGTTAATTTTTAGACTGGGAAAACTTAACATTCTACATCTATTGAACTGTGCATAATTGTCCAATTTTTTCTACCTGTATAACTTTATACAGGGTTGACATAAATTATTGCACATTGTTCAAAAGGGAACTAGCAGATCACATCAGCATTGTTGTCAATTCCTTGAAAGTGGTAACTGTAGATGGATAACTTTTGCCATAAAACTAAATGCCTTCTTAAATCAGACCTTTTGGTCAAGGACTTTGACTCTGGAATATAGGTAGGAAGATATTAAATGTAAAATACAGCAACAGAAGTCTGAATATTGAGAGTGTTTGTTTAGATTCTGAAATTATCTAACGATAACTTGCAAGTAATGAAACATTGCTCATAATAGGTCTCTGCCATTTATTTTATTTGTATATTTTCCATATTGAAAACATTTCCAATGATTTGATTTTAATTTGTTGTAGAACTCGAACCTACAAAGCTACGTATATTGCCACTGTTTAAATTCCTGTGATACAGAACTCTTAATTTTTTTTATGTTTTCTAAAATCAAGCTTTAAATGATGATGAAATAAAGTTAAATATGTATGTTTAAAATTTGTCTTAAAATATGTTTATATTGGTGTGGTATTAACACATACAATAGAATGGATTCAGTATAGCAAATAATATCTTGTGCTTACTGAGGCCTAAGGATACAAACTTGAATAAATCTGGAGGTACTTTCAATTTAATGAACAAGCTTTGATTATATCTCTTTAATCTTATAACCTTAGACTTAAAATAAGCATCATTCTCTGTAAAAAATAATAGATGTCATTGGAATTAATTCATTTTAGCATGTAGTGTACTGGAGAACTTTTCTATCCTCTTAGCCTTATTGCCAGCCTAGTTTTCCTTATTTTTTAAGGGTCAGTTTAAGGCAAACTTCTGACGTCTTTTCTCATCTCTATTCTAAATGTTACCTTGTTTTGTAATTAAGTGCTTAGTATCAGACACCGTTCTAAGCTTTTTATATGATTTAACTCATTAACCTTCACTATAAAGTAAAAACACATGGCCTGTATCACTCATTCAGAAATTACAAAGTGAGCACCTGTTAAAGTGCCAAGTATTAGGATGAATGAAATAAAGTCCTGGTCTTTCTAAAGCGTGAGATATGGAGAGGAAAATAGATGGCAATCTTCCAGGCAGTTACTACACAGGTTTATCTCATTATGTATTTGTCTTTGTTTTTTCACCTGAGTAATCTAATCTCTTTGATCCAGTTGCCTGCTTGTTAAGAATAAAGGGCAATTCTCTCATTGCAAGACAAATAAGTGCCAGTAATTGATGACAGGTATCGTGAATGCTATTGTGAAAGCCCATTGCCTTGAGAATTGTTGAAGCTATCTAATTGAGGTCCACCCACATGTGTCCTTTTCCTGAATAAGAAAAGTAGTTCTAGGGATCCCTGGGTGGCGCAGCGGTTTAGCGCCTGCCTTTGGCCCAGGGCGTGATCCTGGAGACCCGGGATCGAATCCCACGTCGGGCTCCCGGTGCATGGAGCCTGCTTCTCCCTCTGCCTTTGTCTCTGCCTCTCTCTCTCTCTGTGTGTGACTATCATAAATAAATAAAAAAAAATAAAGTAGTTCTGCAGAAATGAAAATGATGTTGAATTAAGGTATGGTCAAGAGTCTGGTTTTCCAAACATGAGGTATGTTACAAAGTGAACACTAGTAAGATTAAAACATTTAAATACTGGGCTGTTTGTAACCTCTAAACATGAAACATTAGGTTGAGAAGGAAAACAGAACTGGAAGTTCAGTAAAAATATGAAGAGTTAACAATTCTGGTCCTACTTTTGGGACAAAAGTTTGAAATTCTTTTTAGAAAGCAGTAACTGCTTTAGGAAACACTAAATGACTCTGCTAAATAACCAGAAATAATGTGGTCATTCCCTGAAAAATGTTCACCAGTAGCAACTTTCTTAATAGGTCACGGATAATACTTTAATTTCTGTCAGTTGTTTTTATTCATCAAATTAAACTGTCCTAATATTGCCACTTATACTTTGTGGCTTATAACACTACTGACTCCTACTAGTACATCTATTAGAGTTGAGTGGGAGCCAAGCTACAAGCTTTATTGGCAAAGCTCAATCGGAAAAGCTTTGGCCTATGGCTCCAACTAAACTTGTCCTGCCCTCTTTTCCTATACCTTGAAGTCCACCTTAAGAGGAAGATATTTATTTATTTATTTTTTTAAGAGGAAGATATTTAAACCAACAGATGCAAGAATTGCGAATGACCTATGAACAGTGGGTATTATGTGTAATTGATGAATCACTAAATTATACTCCTGAAACCAATATTACACTATATGTTAACTAAAATTTAAATAAATGTTTGGAAGAAAAAAAGAGCCCTACATGACTTCCACACCATGTTATACAGAGAAACCAAGATTCTAAGAGAGCCTGATGGGCCTGCCCTGGACTCTTGACTCAGTTTTGCTTACCATAGGTGGAGGAATGGAAACATGTTCCGACTGGGCCTATCAGGGTCTGAAATAGAGCCCCAGAAGGGACTGAACCACACGTCTCCAGGATTCTTCTCCCAGTGTCATCAATTGGAGAGAGGAGTCAAGCCTCCATGGGAATTCACACAGAGGTGTGTAATAGTCTCATGTATTAATTGGCTTTTACACAAACAACCATAGAATAACAATTTTTTCCCTGTAAGTCTGTGGGTTATCTGGAGTGCTTGTCTTCTTCTCCTGCAAATCTGCAGGGCACGTGTCTCCTTCTATCATTGAAGGGGCAATGCCTCACCAGGACTGCTAAAGCTTATCTTCAGAACTTTCACACTGACATTTTTGCCCATATTCCACTGATGCAGGTAAGTCTTAAGGCTAAGCCAAACTTCAATGGGGCCAGAAAGTACACTCTTCTCATGGACTTGGGGAGAGGGCTGTGTGAAAATCTGATGAAAGTGATAGTATAAAAAAAAAAAAAAAAAAGAAAGTGATAGTATAAAGGAAAGATCAGGATACCTAAATAATGCTACACTGTAACTCATTTTCCACCAGATGTCATTAATGCTACAATATTCAAATTAAGGTGAACTTTTAACTTTAATGTTCAGCCTTTCCTATTGGAAATTAACTTTGGGATTTCTGGCTACAAAGATATAAAGACATCAGAGGAAGAAAACATAGCACCTGTATTTGTTAGGTAATATTTCATTTAATTTTCCTGCTTTAGTGCACAAGTAGAATTGCAGGATCAATGGACACACAAACAGCTCTACATTTTTTAAACTTTAGATGGTCTCTTCTGTCCATGATCAAGAAGCTCATTTGGCTCCTCAGCAAGCTCATCAAGAGCAGTGTTTCTTCACCTTTCCTAATGGCTCCTACCCTTTTACATCCTTTTAGCAATTGAATGTCCATAACACATTACTTTCCATTTACTGTACTTTACAAAGCTCCAGGTTTCTTTTTTTTTTTTTTTTTAATTTTATTTATTTATGATAGTCACACAGAGAGAGAGAGAGGCAGAGACACAGGCAGAGGGACAAGCAGGCTCCATGCACCGGGAGCCCGACGTGGGATTCGATCCCGGGTCTCCAGGATCGTGCTCTGGGCCAAAGGCAGGCGCCAAACCGCTGTGCCACCCAGGGATCCCAAGCTCCAGGTTTCTTTGGGAGCATTGTAATTACACTGTCCTCAGATGACTTTAACCAATTAATGGCAGGAACCAAAAGACAGAAGACTTAATCCTGTAACTTATCTATATCGTTCAAAGAATAAATCAAGTGTGAACTTGTAAAAAAAAAATAAAAAAAAAAAAAAAAAAAAAGTGTGAACTTGTGAGCTGTGGTGCAACACTTTCCCAACCAGTCAAAAGAATTGTTTATTAAATAGCCTTTTACTCTTTAGGGAATTAATTTTTGGCTAAAGTTGTAAATAATATCTTCATCTTTTTATTAAATATGTAAAGTTCTGTTTTAATTAATTTTTGTTCAGTGTAACCATGATAAAAACTTGGTGTTGGAATAACTATGGAATAGAAATGCTGCTAAATTTCAAATTTTATTAGTTACATCTTCTTAGAGCAGATCTTTATTTTTTATTTCTTTTTTTATTTATTTTTTACTGGAGTTCATTTTGCCAACATAGAGCATAACACCCAGTGCTCATGCCATCAAGTGCTCCCCTCAGTGCGTGTCACCTCGTCACCCCATCCCCCTACCCACCTCCCCTTCCACTACCCCTTGTTCATTTCCCAGAGTTAGGAGTCTCTAAGAGCAGCTCTTTAAAGATCTTTCCATTCTTCATGAATATGGCTTTGAAAGCCCGCAGCATTAACTGATGCTTATTTTAAAAAAATCTAGTTGGGAAAGCTACTTAATCTTCATTAGAGTTGACAATCCTCTTCCAATATGGCAAAAACATTGTAGCCTTAGCAAGAAAACTATTAGAAAAAGCTTAGAGAGGAAAATGTCAAGAGTTGACTCTCTGATTACACAAGTCAGTTTATGTTACCATTTCACCTACTTTTGTGCTCTTACCATTTGATCTATTTTTATACTAGAGAAACATTTCATTTATTTGTATAAAGTCCATTCATCTGCGTTTATCTGCACCATTTTGCTAGGCAAGCTTGTTTGCACAAAGGAACACATGAGATCAAAATCTTTATTGTTTTGGCATTTTATCTGTGCTAAAAAAAGCCTATGAGTATAAGCACGACCACACATACTCCACTATCCATGCAAGGGAAAGATCTCAAACCTCTTCAAAAACTATCTAGTTATGGATATACCCAGTGGATACCTAGACATGGATCTAAATTTCTTTCTGAACGGCAGTGTCACTGACTCACATGCATTATTACTTAATCCTCACAAGAAATCTAGAGGGGTTATTGTTCCCATTTTACACGTATAAAACCTGAGACTCAGGAAGGCTAGGTAATTTGCTGAACTTCAGACATCCAGGGTCTAGCCCCAGGCCTAACCCTAAACCAATATTCTTTCTCATTGGTTTTCAGAAACTAGACAACAGCGGAAGGTGCCCTGCTCCAGCTGCAGGGACTCAGCCAGAAAGACTGGAATACTACATGACTCTACCTGCAAGTTGGGGAAGGAGAACTCAACACTATTTGAGTATTGAGTTGCATTCATTTTTTTAAAAACACTTTTTCAAAATAAGCTATCATTAAATTTTATATATACATAGTATTTTTGCTGTATAATAGCATCATGCATTTTCTTCCATCAATGTTTTCTTCTCTCATTCTTTCACTTGTTTTTGTAACTACATGCTGTGTTGGAATTTGCACTTCTTTACGGGTTGGAACCAGTTTGAGAAAGGGGAGACAGAAGGCAATTGAAATGTATGTTATCATCCAAATGATAGGGTTCCCTAGTAAAGCTGGGTAGAGGCTTAGACCTCATGCAAAAACAGGGTTTGCTACTGCATCTCCATAAACAAGCCATGGGATGGCCAGAAACTGCAGTTGTCCTCACTCAAGCCCACTCCAATAGGGGACCAAGAAACACTTTAAGTACAAAAGCTCTACACAGCTTCTATAGGTCTTAAAAAAGGTCTGTTCTACGTTGCTTGGGATGGTGTGAGAAAGTGAAGAGAGCGACCCCAAATCTCTTCTCCAACACCATGTTCTGTCATCAGGATTGGAGTCGAATCCTGAAGAGGGGAATAACGCGCATCCCTCTGAATGTTTGCCAGCTTTTTAATTTTTTAAATATATTACATTGTGGGTTCCACTGGCATCATGTGAGTTGTTTAAGTAGCATACTCACAGGCATATTTTTTTCAGTTTTAGTAATTATGTATGTATTTTCATCTGTAGTCAGAAAGATACCTGTTTTTTTTCCTAACATGTTTTAACACATATTACCCTGAGCAAAGATTGTAAAGTCCATGCTGAATACTTAAAAACATGTATTTGTAGAAAAGTCATGAAGGTGGTGTACACATGATGGAAGGCTGAGAAACAATGTCATAACCCTTTGTACTCAGGCATCAGAAGGGGACCAGGCAGCTGTCCCTCTCAGCCGAGTGGTGCATGCTCACAGTGCTGCTGTGCTCACACAGTCCCCAAGTCTGCTTCTCCCTACACAGAGTCCTTCTGGGACTTCTTGAAGGGCATTTTGCTTTTTGCCCATAAAAGACTAGCACCATGAGTCAGATAGTACTAAGCTGAAAGTTCACTCTCTAATTCTATTTCTTATCAATAATTATGCCCAGTCATGTTGTCCAAAATAGCTCACCAGACTTTATGATATGAATACAGAGAACTATATCCATATTAAAATGTCCCAAATTTGAACAATATGAAACTCATTTTTGTTACTCAACTTCCCCACAAACTAAATCCCCTTGCAAATAAAAGCTCTATGAGCTTTTATTTAAAGTCCAAATGCTCTCACTCTCCATTTTATACAATTGGCTCAGTGTCAGCCAGAGGCTTTTACTCAGAGCCAAGGTTCCTATAGCTGCAGCTGTGTCCTGGGATTTCACAGGAATGAGTATAGCTTCTTCAGCTTCTTCAAAGTTGCTTCAAATCTCTAATTAGTTCTAGTCTCCAAGGGGTCAGCAATCACAAAAGAAACTGTCCACTATAGAAGTTGTCACAAACAAAACTGTGGTACCCCACTTAAGTGACTATGTAATGTCACCTGACACTGCTATCAGAGCACAGCAGATAACTTAGTAGCACCTATGCTGGAGACAGCGAGGACCTGGTCTCAGTCTGGTGGCAAGCCAGCCAGCTGCACCAGCACTGAATCCACGGCCTGTGAATCTGTATGACTGAGCAGAAAGTGCCCATCAATAGTTGTGCTTCCACATGTTTAATATAGGTATTCCTTTGCTTTTGCTGTTGTTATTGTTTTGTTTTGGTGATGTGTCCCGGGTCTCCCATATATATTACCTACTTTCTCTCAGAGAGTGACATTTGAGACATTATTGCCTTCTTCAAAAATATAGATAGGTATTCTGGTTTCTTCATTTTTTTGTGTCTTGTGTCTCATGTTTTGGCTACTTTGGTACAAGATTGTGAGACCACAAGTCTAGAGAAAACCTCTACTCCCAAATTCTTCCAAGTCTGTTCTCTCTAGAACAGGGAAGTACACTCTCCTCTGTAAATGCATGAGGAATGGGATGATGAACATCACCCTACTCCCTTAGTACTATGTTTAACTTACTAGTATATGACGTTTCATTTATTCTGAAAATGATAATTGTCATCTCTTTTCCACAGACATTTCATTCCTACCTAGGCAGGTTGAGTTGGGCCAGGCAAAGCAGTAGTTGGCCAGAATCAAGATTCTAAGAAAATAAAATACTGTGATCACAGTAAGAGGCAATGACTCAGGATTAGTCTTTTGTCAAGAAGTAAAAGAAGCTTGAGGGATCCCTGGGTGGCGCAGCGGTTTGGCGCCTGCCTTTGGCCCAGGGCGCGATCCTGGAGATCCGGGATCGAATCCCACGTCAGGCTCCCGGTGCATGGAGCCTGCTTCTCCCTCTGCCTGTGTCTCTGCCTCTCTCTCTCACTGTGTGCCTATCATGAATAAATAAAAAAAAAAAAAAAAAAAAAGAAGTAAAAGAAGGATAACAAAGTTTAGCAAAACTTTAAGGAGATTCTAGATATCACAGATTAAAGTAGTCAAAAGTTAGTATTCCAAAGAGTTCCACCATTGAAAAGATAGAACCCAAGCACAAACCAAAAAGATTCCAAAAAAAAACTTAAATTCAGGACAGAAACTTTTCTAGTCTCTTTTATTCCTTCCTGCCTCCATAGGATCTGACTACTGGTGTGAGGAGAGAGATTGCAGATGGGAAGGAAGTGGTGCCAAGAGCTGCAGCTGCAAAAAGTTGAGTTGGTTTTGTTTCTTCTAACTTTTCAACTTAAAATTAATACATACACACGTTTTAAAAATCAAGCAGTAGAGAATGATACCAAGTGAAAAGTAAATTCTCAGCCTGAACTTGTTCCCCGACTCATTTCCAGCTCCCTGTTTTTAAGTATTTTCTGTTCTCCTGGTGGTTATCACAGTACCTCTGAAATATATGTTAATACTTGATTTCTCCTTTTATCTTGTTTATCAACTTTAGATAGCATCTATTGGAAGATGAGAAACTTATTTCTTTGATCCATCCATGTCTATGTTTTTCCAGTTACATTGCTTTGATATTTCTGGTGATTATCATTTTAAAGAGTATACTTAAACTCTATTTTGTTACATCAATTTTAGACAGTATATAATTGATTTCTTGCTATATAAATAAATAGGTGAGAAAAATCTGTGACATTATCTTCCATATCTCTCTGCTGCTTTAATATTCAGACTTCCATTGTTTCATATTATCAGTGTTACTATTAGTCAGATTCTCTTTTACAGTTGTTGTCTTCCAAGCTTTGTTTGTATGTTGATTCTACAAATTAAAATAGCATTTCCGTTATTCCAATGATTAAAATTACTCCTTACTGAAGGACTAAATAGCTCTAGTTACTGAGAAAAAAAGGGTAACCTTAGGTCAGGAAAACTGAAAGATGAATGTTCCAAGTGCCAAGGTCAAATGGGATTCCTTGAACTCAATCTTCAAGACTTTCTATTAAATTCAATTTGGTCGATGATACTTTTAATATACAAGAAATATTTATCTGCCTTTGTTCTTATTTCATAGCCACCTCTTTTTTGGCTTCTTGACTCTAAAGATGTTAGTTGGTTTTGTTTTCTTAATTTTTTTTCCATTCTCTTGTTTTCCTCAGGAGTCTACTGTTATAATATCTGTTCCACTTGCACCTTTTTTTTTTTTTTTTTTTGGTTTATTCTAAATTTTATGGGTCTTTTTCCCAAATATGCGAGTGATGAAAAAGGTTCATCAGCACTGGTAGCATGATTTTCTACTGTGGTATTAGACTTCTTTCTTGAATGAAAAGATGGATGGCAGGGTCTTTGTACACATAAGCTAGTAGTACTGTTTTAGGGTACATTTTGGTAGTTTGTTCATCATGTATCTTTTGAAAATTGACTTCTAAAAATATTAAATTAAAATATCATATCTTATTTACTTAGTTTTTTGGTGCATCTCAAATTTTGTGTGCCTGGTTTCACTCACTGCAGTATCTCTATCTGCTTTGGGACATGGACCTGGAAGGTTAAATGTAATTTCCAGATATGGTCAGTAGAGGGCAGCAAAGGGTAGTAGAGTGAACACTCAACTGCCAAGGCCTGGGCATCCCTTTTTTCCTTCTTTATAGAGATCAATTAGTGGTAGTAGAAAATTCAGAGTGCCAGAATCAGGATAGAGATTACTCATAATACTGATCCAGGATGGGTATCAAGCTTAGAAGGCAGTGGAAATGTTTAGCCACAAATTCATAGCCTGGTATCTATCAATGAGATGTGAACCACTGGACATTGGGAGGGGAATCATTAGGCTTTCACAGTCCTGACTCTTACTCCCAGCCTGTCTAAAACCTAAGATCTTGTTCTGTAAAGTCCCAGGAATCTCCTATCCACATTGAGAGCTTTGCAAATTTCCTGTCTGACAGTCAGTTCATGGTACTAGCAGTGGCTCTGGGATCCACAACCAGCCATTTCCGGGAGAAGAGACAGAGTGGGACATGGGCACCTTACGTAAACACTGACAATTGATGAAAACACTCACTTATGTTTAAGTTAAATAATTTGTGAGCCAACCTAAATGGGATGTGGCTTAAAATATATTTTCTTTCCTCTTCCAGGAGGGAAACATTCTTTAGGCAAGGAAATATTATAGGACTTTGAAATTAGACAAACTTGACTCTATGAATTATTAGGTATGTGGTTTTCAGTGCCTTAACTTTACTAAACTTCAGTTTTTCCAACTATAAAGTGGAAATAATGATTCTTACCTCACAAACCTGCTGCAAGGAAATGAGATGATGTCCATAAACTGCCTGGCAAAGAACTTGGCAATTTGCATTACTCAATTGGCATTACTACAATCTCTCCCTATCTTTGGTCATGGAGAATACTCATGATATTGTTACTATTTCTGAATAAAAAGTCTCATTGTCTCCTATAAGCATAAGTAAATCATTTGAAGGATTACTCTGTTAGATATCATACTAAGATTTCTGCGGTATGATCTCATTTAATTCTCATAACAGCCCTATGAAGCAGGTGCTTTTATCACCATCCGGATTTTATAAATGATAACAGTGAGGCTTCAGAAGTGTAACTAGTTTACCCAGTGTCATGTAGGTAGTAAATTATGAGGAAGGATTAAAACTACGTAATTTGATTCCAGACCTCGTGCTCTTGCCATTACATAATGTTTTCTGATGAACACATGTAATCAAAGATTTAAAATTTTAAGCAAAGAAATCAAAGAAGAAGTTTAAAAATACTTGGAGACCAATGAAAATGAAAACACACTGGTCCAAAAACTTTGAAATCCAGCAAAAGCTGTTCTAAGAGGGAACTTTAGAGCAATCCAGCCCTACCTCAAGAAGCAAGAAAAGTATTAACCTAACCTTACACTACAGAAGCTGGAAAAAGAAGAACAAATAAAACCCCAAACCAGCAGAAGAAATAAAATAATAAAGATTAGAGCAGAAATAAATGAAATAGAACCAAAAAAAACAATAAAACAGATCAATGAAACCAGGAGCTGGTTCTTTAAAAAGATCAACCAAATTGATAAAACTTGAACAAATCCTAGCTGAAAACTTTCCTAATCTGGGAAGGGAAACAGGCATTCAGATCCAGGAAATAGAGAGATCCCCCCCTAAAATCAATAAAAACCCCTCAACACCTCAACATTTAATAGTGAAGCTTGCAAATTCCAAAGACAAAAAGAAGATCCTTAAAGCAGCAAGAGACAAGAAAGCCCTGACTTTTATGGGGAGGAATATTAGGGTAACAGCAGACCTCTCCACAGAGACCTGGCAGGCCAGAAAGGGCTGGCAGGATATATTCAGGGTCCTAAATGAGAAGAACATGCAACTAAGAATACTTTATCCAGCAAGGCTCTCATTCAACATGGAAGGAGAGATAAAGAGCTTCCAAGACCAGCAGGAACTGAAAGAATATGTGACCTCCAAACCAGCTCTGCAAGAAATTTTAAGGGGGACTCTTAAAATTCCCCTTTAAGAAGAAGTTCAGTGGAACAATCCACAAAAAAAGGACTGAATAGATATCATGATGACACTAAACTCCTATCTGTCAATAGTAACTCTGAATGTGAACGGGCTTAATGACCCCATCAAAAGGCGCAGGGTTTCAGACTGGATAAAAAAGCAGGACCCATCTATTTGCTGTCTACAAGAGACTCATTTTAGACAGAAGGACACCTACAACCTGAAAATAAAAGGTTGGAGAACCATTTACCATTCAAGTGGTCCTCAAAAGAAAGCAGAGGTAGCCATCCTTATATCAGATAAACTAAAACTTACCCCAAAGACTGTAGTGAGAGATGAAGAGGGACACTATATCATACTTAAAGGATCTATCCAACAAGAGGACTTAACAATTATCAATATATATACCCCGAATGTGGGAGCTGCCAAATATATCAATCAATTAATAACCAAAATTAAGACATATTTTGATAATAATACACTTATACTTGGTGACATCTAATAGTGCTTGGTACACTCAATAGGTCTTCTAAGCACAACTTCTCCAAAGAAACAAGAGCTTTAAATGATACACTGGACCAGATGGATTTCACAGATATCTACAGAACTTTACATCCAAACTCAACTGAATACACATTCTTCTCAAGTGCACATGGAACTTTCTCCAGAATAGACCACATACTGGGTCACAAATCGGGTCTGAACCGATACCAAAAGATTGGGATCGTCCCCTGCATATTCTCAGACCATAATGCCTTGAAATTAGAACTAAATCACAACAAGAAGCTTGGAAGGCCTTCAAACACGTGGAGGTTAAGGACCATACATGTACAAATCCTCAACAAAGTATTAGCCAACCAAATCCACCAATACATTAAAAAAGTCATTTACCATGATCCAGTGCGATTTATTCTTAGTATGCAAATGTGATTCAATATTCACAAATCCATTAACATCATACATCTCATCAACAAGAGAAGGGTCAAATCCATGATCATTTTAATAGATGCAGAAAAGCATTTAAAAGTACAACATCCATTCATGATACAAACTCAACAAAGTAGGTTTAGAGGGAACATACCTCAACAGAATGAAGACCATATGTGAAAAAAACTATAGCTAATGTCATACTCAGTGGTGAAAAAGTGAGAGCTTTTCCCCAGGATCAAGAACAAAACAAGGATTTCCACCCTCACTACTTTTATTCAGCATAGTACTGGAAGTCCTAGCCCCAGCAATCAGACAAGAAAAAGCAATAAATGGCATCCAAATGGGTAAGGAAGAGGTAAAACTTTCACTATTTGCAGGTGCCATGATACTATATGTAGAAAACCCTCAGGATTCTACCAAAAATGGACTAGAACTGATAAATGAGTTCAGGAAAGTCACAGGATACAAACCAATATACAGAAACCCACTGCATTTCAATACACTAATAATGAAGAACAAAAAGAGAAATTAAGAAACAGTCCCATTAATGATTGTACCAAAAATAAGATACCTAGAAATAAATTTAAACAAGGAAGTGAAAGACGTGTATATATATATATATATATTGAAAAAAATTGAAGACATTCAATATATATATATATTGAAAAAAATTGAAGACAACACAAATGGAAAAATATTCCATGCTTATTGATGAGAGAACAAGTATTAATAAAATGTTCCATACTCAAAATAATCTACTGATTTGATGGAATCCCTATCAAAGAACCAATAGTATTTTTCACAGAACTAAAACAAGTAATTCATAAGCATGCATGGAACCACAAAAGACCCCAAATAGCCAAAGCAATCTTGAAAAAGAAAAAAAAAAAAAACTGGAGGTATCACGGTCCCAGATTTCAAGATATATTACAAAGCTGTAATAATCAAAACAGTATGGTATTGACAAAAATTGACAATAGATCAATAATATGGTATTATGGGCATAATGATCACCTTAAAGTATCTCTTCTATTTGATATTTAGGCTGAAAACATAGGTGTTCGGTGAAATAGATGAAAACAGACCAGGGCAGCCCGGGTGGCTCAGCGGTTTAGCGCTGCCTTCAACCCAGGGCATGATCCTGGAGACCCGGGATGGAGTCCCACATCGGGCTCCCTGCATGGAGCCTGCTTCTCCCTCTGCCTGTGTCTCTGCCTCTCTCTCTCTCTCATTCTGTGTCTCTCATGAATAAACACATAAATAAAGTCTTTAAAAAAGAAAACAGACCCTATCATTATTATTCTATTTAGAGCTCATTCATCAAATTAAAATAAATCACAATGGTATTATGGGAGAAATTAAGCTTTAGCTATTACTGCAAAGGTAACTGTGACCTGGTAAAAGAAGCTCCCTTTATCTTTCTCAGACAAACTTTTCTCTCCTTTGCTTTACTACAAGGAGAAGATACTATCAAACACTGTATCTTTCTCAATTAATTCCTTAAAACCAGTGACTCACAATCCTGGTTACATGTAAGAATCACTCAAAGAGCTTTTTCCAGATCTGATGAATCAGAACCTCTGGGGGAGGCAGTTTCAGAATGAGTGCCTGAAAAGCCTCCCAAGTGAGTCTGATGCATATCAGAATTGATCAACAGGACGAGATTCTAAAAGGAGAGAAGTTTTCCCGGCCTCTAAATCTCTAACCTCTCTGAAGGGAGATGCAGAGAATGGGACATAATCTGAGAATTGGGGAAGGTGCAGAGATAAGTCTGCCTATATTTTTTACCTGAAATAGATTATTTTTTACCTGAAATAGATTTTGACAGGTGCTTGATGGGAGGCCAGAAAGTGTTGCCCAATGAGCCTCCATGGTTCTAAATACAGTCAAGCATGGCCAGACTAGCACTTGTCCTTTAAAAGTGGTGAGAAGGGGTGCCTGGTGGCTTACTTGGTTAACTTTCTGACTCTTGATTTTGGCTCAGGGTTATGATCTCAGGGTCATGAGACAGAGCCACAGCTCAGAATCCACACTCAGCACCATTTGTGCTTCTTCCTCTCTCTCTCTCTCTCCGCCCCCACCTCTTGTGCATATGCACTGTCTCTTTCTCTCTCTCTCTCTGTCTCTTTCTCTCTCTCTCTCTCAAATAAATAAAATATTTTTTAAAAATAAATAAATGTGGTGAGAAGCCTGGAGGCCACTATCTACATGCCACTTCTGTGTTAGTTTGGTTTTAAGATGAGAAGCCTTAATAAAGTCTAAAAGGACTACCAGGACTTGTGCTCTCACCTCTACCTAATTTACAGGCCGATTTCACTCTCCTGAACCTTCTGCCTGTGTCTCCAATCCAGCAAAGTCTTCCATGTTTCTGAAACATCAGTTAGTCACATTCTGTCCCTTCAACTGACAAATGTATCTTCCCTCCCTTCCCCCTTCCTTCCTCTTTCTCTCTTCTAAGTAATCCCAAGTTATTCTTTAAAGGTCATTTCAAATGAGCTCGTCAAAGAAGCCTTCCTCTCCATAATTGAAATCAGGTGTCAAGTCCCTCCCTAAATTTCTCACCTCAATCTTTAATTTTCCTCTGCAGTACTTTCCAGAGGTTGTGTTAGGCAGTTATTGATGACATTCTCTGTTTAATATCTGTCTTCCCCCTCCTCACTTAAATCCTGTTTTTGAGAGTTGGGCCTGGCTCCCTGTTGCCCAGACCTATCAAGTGCCTTTCTCCTAGTACAGGTCCAAACACTATCTGTTGAATGAATAAAGTAAATAAGAGAAAGACTATTTTATGTCATGCCTTTTTCCCTGTCCATCCCTGCCAGAAAACTATTTCATTCACTTGTTCAATACAGAATTTTTTTATTCCTCTGATGTGCCAATGTTTGTGTGAATTTAATAATAAATCAGACATAGACTCTTTCCTTGAGGTCCATAGAGTCTAGTGGGGCATAAAAGATAGGTTTTCACATGCCTGTTACAGGAGCCTGTAAGGGAAACCACAAACTTTGTCTGTAGGATCAAATTTCTGTCCTCCACAGTTGTCAAAGAAAGACACTGTCCATGGTGGGGGTGGGGGGCCCTCACAAGAGGCTGTGTGACCTCCTGAGTCAGTTGGATTTGAATCCTTCATATTATGTCACGGCTGCTTGGATTCAGAGTCCAACCTGTATGCGCAGGAGCCTCCTAATCTGTAAAACCATCAGTTTCCTAGTGGAAAGGGAACACTGTCTTCATGTAACATGTTTTTAACAGGCTCCTGTAGGTGCTTTGACACTGAAGGAGATGTCCAGGTGGCAAATCAATGGTTAGTATCACTAACCATTAGGGAAATGCAAGTGAAATCCACTGTGAGATATCACACTACACAGCTATCAGAATAGCTAAAATAAAAAATGACAACACCAAATGTTCGTGTAGATGAGGGGAAACTGAATGACTCACACAGTACTGGGGAGAATGTGAAATGGCACAGCCATTCTGGAAAACAGTTGGACAGTTCCTAAGAAATAAAAAATAAAACTATAAAAAAACAAAAAACAAAAACAAAAAAACATACCTAGCATATGACCTGGCTCTTCCCATCCTGGGCATTTAGCCCAGAGAAGTGAAGACTTCACGCTGACACAAAAACCTGTACACAGATGTTTATAGTAGCTTTATTAGTGACAGCCAAAACCTGCAGACACTTCGAACTCCTTCAACAGGTAGTTAAGCAAACTGTGATACATCCATATCATGATGTACTACTAAGGGACACCAGGAAATGAACTGTGAATCCTTGCAGCCATCTAGATGAATCTCCAGTTACATCAAATGGGAAAAAGGAAATCCCCAAATTTCATAAACTATGTGATCCCATCTGTATAACATTCTTGAAATGGCAACATTATACACATGGTGAACAGATTTGTGATTGCCAGGGATTAAAGAGGTGGTGGAGGGGGAAAGAAATTTGTGTGGTTGTAATCGGGGAATAGGAAGGACCCTTGTGGTGATGCAAGTGTCTCTGGAAGACTCCATCTGTAAAAAAACTGATGTCATCTCTCTGTGTTATTTATTACAGCTGCAAATGAATCTACAGTTATCTCAAAATAAAATGATTACTTTTAAAAAGTCAAAACTTGGAGGCCAAGATAAGGAAACCAGTATGTCAGTTTGGCAGTTACAACATGAGCTTTGAATATGTGACATCATAATGGCAGTGACCGCGGACCGCTGCGGAATCTTCAGGCTTCAAGCATTTGACAGTACTCTGCCAAGTGCTGTAGACTCACTCGATTTCCCGTCCCGCGAATTGAAGAGAAAAGGATGTTCCCGTCAATCAGAAAGCACGCTGAGCTTACAGGTGGACATTCAAGGCTTCAGCGCATGAGGTAGTCTTCTGATCCACTATTTCTGACCATCCAAACAGACCGGCAATAACAGGAACTGTTCTTTTCTTTTGTTTCCTCTAATACATAGAAACTAATTAGTAACTCCAGCACCAGCTTCCTGAAAAGCTGCTCCTGTTCATAAGATTCAGTGCTGCTGAGCAGAAGGGAGCAGGCTTTATACATCCTTGGGGGAGGCGGAGACACTTTCTTGGCTCCATGAGAGAGCCAACTCTCTCTCTCTGTGAGACAGTTTTCAGTGGGTCTATGAAAATACCTGTCTTAGTTATGAAAGAATTTTTACACTCTGCTCAATTGAGTTGTTTTATTACCTATTTTGACCAGGAAGTCCTGTCAGAGCTCAGCCAAGTAATAGCTAAACTCTTGTGTTCAGAAACTTTCTGAGGTTTCCAATATTTTTGTTGATCTTTGAGAATTTTTACCCCAATTTTGAATATTGAATTAGATAAGATGGGGGTCAACTTCCAGGATCTTCAGTTATCTTCATTTTATCTTAACATAAAAGCAATTTGTAATTAATTCTTCACACGTTGTTTTATTTTATATTAGGCCACAAGTTGTCCTGTTTGTTGTTGTTGTTCATTCTCCTTCTTGTAATCTGCTCTACCTTTGGCTTCTTGGCTCTCGCCTACCTAATGGCTCACAATTAGCTCTGCAGCTTTCTCCACCACACCTCTAAGTGTTCGCATGCCCAAGGGCTTTGTCCTTGAAACTGTCCTCCCTCTGCATCAGTTTCCCAAGTGACCTCACCTCTTTCTATAGCTTTCTGTAACTCAGGGATCCCTGATTCTGAGCTCTGGAGCTCTGCTTTGGGGGTTGAGACTACATTTTAGTGTTGTGTGAACCTTGAAACTTGGCATTAAACTATATTGTGTATTTGACCAGTAACTAACTGCTCTGTGTTTGATGTGTTGCAGGAAGACCTCGTCTGTGGAGGTGGACACCCACAGCGAAAGCACTACATCATCTGAGGGTGCCACTCGTACCTTGCTCATCCATGGCCCCGTTGAGCTCAAGAAAGGCTGGAGGAGGCAGAAGTGGCAGCTTTTCTTGTACAGCGATTTATTACTGATGTCTAATACCAAGTAGGTGTACCATGTTTCGTGCTCTTGTGAATCTCAAAAAAAATGCATTCCCATTAACCCTTACTATACGAAAACATAACATTTTTTCCCTTTTGTGTTTGCCAATGCTTGAGTCCTTCATTCCATGAGTACTTCTGGAGGTCTTCTTTTGTGTCATGTCCCTGCAGCAAATACAATTGACAATGTGACAGACCAATGTCTCTCCTGCCTGGGACTAACAAATGATAAAATAAGAGGGGGAATGATAATGATTAGTGCTGCTGATAGAAGGTGGATAGGGGGCTGTGCAGAGAGGGTGGGAACATGTTAGGAATAGTCTAGGAGGGCCTCTCTGAGGTGGAGCATTAAAATCAAATCTATGAGAGGAGAAGCAGCCACATTGTGCCTGAGCCATCGAGGCTGAGAGACTTGCAGGTCTACATGGGTACAATCTGACCCCTCAGAGAGAGGGGCTCAGGGAAGCCTGATTTGACTAGAGCCCAGAGCATAGGCCATGCTATCAGATATGATACTATGCTCAGGGGTCTAGTCACACAGGGTCTTCACAGGCCATGGTAAGAAAGTGGAGATATTTTGCCAAAGGATTTGTAATTAGGGGACTAACCAAATCTGATTTATATTTCTAGCAAATTTTTCTGACTGTTGCTAGATAATAGATGGATGGGTAAGCAAGAGTGGAAGCAGGGAGAGTAGTTAGGGGAGGCAATAGTCCTGATGGATGGTATCAGGGCTCTATCTTAGCAGTTTAGTAAAAAGGAAAGATGGAGCAGGGTAGCCCGGGTGGCTCAGGGGTTTAGCTTCGCCTTTAGCTCAGGGCATGATCCTGGAGACCCAGGATTGAGTCCCACATCAGGCTCTCTGCAGGGAGCCTACTTCTCCCTCTGCCTGTGTCTCTGTTTTTCTCTCTCTCCTCTCTGTGTTTCTCATGAATAAATAAATAAATCTTTAAAAAAAAAAAGATGGAGCAGATAGATGGAATGTAGGAGAAAGAATTGACTGTGTGTACTTTCCTCTCAACCCTGAACACAAATGCATTGAATATCCAGTCTAGAACATGATGATTGCTCAATAAATGTCTGGGAGCAGGTCATGGAAGGTCACCTGTTTACTTACTCCATCTCTGTTTGCATTATTCACAAAACGTGGAAGACCAAGAACACTCCCACAAACAAAATATCAAGAAGTTTTTTGGTCATGAGAAAAAACTAACTCCCTCTTTTTTTTTCCTGCTTTCACCCTAGATCTCAGTTATGCCATGTCATAGGTACGACATGCTAGTAATAATTTGGCAAAATGATATACTCATCTGAGTTACATTAATAACAATTTATCAGGGGCTTACTACATGTCAGATATTATGCTAAAAAACTTTATGTACCTAATTTTGTCTAACTTTACAATGACCCTGTGAGATGGGAGTATTTTTATATTGGAGAACCTTGATGCTCAGCAGTCTAATGGATCTGCCCAGGTTACCATATTAGTAATGGACAGAGTCTACATTTGAAATCAGGTCTATTTATTTCAAAGCACAGGCTTTTATTCACTATGTGATGCTACCATTTCTATTCTCTCTTTTTTCCTGAATTTCATACAACATTCCATGAACACCTAGATTCTTTCATTATTGAAATCGACCCTTCCTTTACATTGAGTGAACAACTAACTCCAATCTGCTTGGTAAGAAATAGATCAGAATGCTTAGTGAATTGAAAAATGAAGCAAGTACAGCCATCAAAAAAATCAGAGTCAAAGATAGTAGTAAAATATATTTGAGACTAGGGAAATTGCCCATAGATGTAACCTTGAAGGTGGTGATGTCATAAGGAGGACAAAGAGAAAAGGAATGTCCAGGCCTTGGCATGAGGTCCATATGAAAGACTCTCTTCCTCCTGATAGAAGGCCAAGTCATTATTTTAAAAATGCAGGCTAGTTACCATTCTCTTTATTTAACCAAGGTGGGTATGGGAGACCAAAATATGTGGGATGCATGCTGGGAACCACACTAGGAACATCACAGATGCCTCACCCACCTGGGTTTCTCAGTGATTGAGCATCTGCCTTTGGCTCAGGTCGTGATCCCTGGGTCCTGGGATCGAGTCCCACATCGGGTTCCCCACAGGGAGCCTGCTTCACCCTCTGCCTATGTCTCTGCCTTGCTCTGTGTATCTCTCATGAATAAAGAAAATTTTTCAGGGGAGGAGGGCGGGGGGTGGGAGTGAATGGGTGACGGGCACTGGGGGTTATTCTGTATGTTAGTAAATTGAACACCAATAAAAAATAAATTAAAAAAAATCGAAAAAAAAATTTTTTTTCTCACAGCCCTCCAAGGCCCATATTTTTTATCATCCACAGGCTGCAGAGATGAAAATGGGAACAGAGGAAGTCTCAGAAATGGTCCAGTCATACATAGGGAAATCATGCAAGAGGTTCCAACCCAGGCCTGCCTTCATCAGAAGGCCATGTTCTTCCTTCCATACCATGTTGTACCCTTCCATCCTTAGCCCAAGAGACATGCTAACAAATAGCAAACTCATTTCCTGGTTGTTAGGACCTTGCAGACCATATTCAATTTATAAGGGGAATATGTTCTTCTTTTTTTTTTATCTTTGTAATTATTATAGCATTTAGGGACAGGAGAAGACTTTCCTTTTCTTACTAGAACTATTTATTGTCCTGGGTGCTGCTTACCTCTCAGCGGGTTTTACAGAGCCTATGATGTTCTACTAAAAAGATTTTTAGGGGATCCCTGGGTGGCGCAGCGGTTTGGCACCTGCCTTTGGCCCAGGGCGTGATCCTGGAGACCCGGGATCGAATCCCACATTGGGCTTCCGGTGCATGGAGCCTGCTTCTCCCTCTGCCTGTGTCTCTGCCTCTCTCTCTCTCTGTGACTATCATAAATAAATAAAAAAATTTAAAAAAAGAATCTTTAAAAAAAAAAGATTTTTATATAAAGATAGTGTTGTTTTTCCACTAGAGAGTTGCATCTATTGAAGGGCTGAATTTTTATTTCGAATGGTTCATTATGACAAAACAAGTTGAACATTTTTCATCTTTCACATATTGCTTTTGAGATATGTCCTTATGTCTATTCAAGGGTTTTTATGTGACAAAATCTTTATCAATTTATTTGTTAATGTTCTTTGAAAGAGACTCAGTTCCCAAAAGATTATCTTATATACTTTATATTATACATTGGTAATATTAGAAAATGTAAGTGATCACAGGCATGTTAACTTCATATTTAACCCAAGGTCTTTGATATAGAGAGAACACAGATTTTTAGAATTCCAAGTTCGGGATATCATCATGGTCAGGTTCTGGTGAGAGCTCTTTTTCTGCTTGCACGCGGCTGCCTTCTCACTGTGTACCCCAAGGCATGTCCTCAATGCATGTATGTACACACATACAGATCTCTCCCACTTCTTACAAGACCATCCATCTTACTGGATTAGGACCTGACCTTGATGATCCCATTTAAACTTAATTACCTTCAAAAGCTCTATCTCCAAACATGATGATACTGGCAGAGAGGGCTTTATGGTAAGAAGGCGGGAAAGCAGTGGGAGGGAGACACAATTTCATCCATAGCAGTAGCAAGCAGCACTTAATGCTTGCCACAATCTTTAGAAAACTACTATGAGATCATTCCCATAGTAAATATTTTGGTATATTTTTGATCACTGTTAATATGAAAAAATTTACCTTTTTTTCTAGAAGGAAAAAACTAAGAAGAAATAGCCCCTGAAATAAAAAAACATATTTCATCCCTGTCATGCCTTGGTCTTACATGGAGGAATCAATACCCTCAATCAATCTATTCAAATGAATAATCTGAGTTTAGTGCCTAATTTTTCCAATTAGCCATAAAAAAGGGGGTAGGCTGACCCAGGTTCCATTTTACCTCAGCTCACCCTCAGGCTTCAGCTGGAGACTCTCTCATCTTTAGGTTGACACTACAGAATTTAACAGAATTGAATAAATAGTTGATTAATTTCTACCTATTTTTCAGTCAGAATTAGTGAATTTTGGCTTGTGTGTAATAATGAGGGGAATTAAATGTTTCTTCACACAGAAATTCTATTTCTCTAGTTGTACAAGATGTTACTAATAGTGAAAATTGGGGATTTTTCTCACTTCTTTCATACACTAGAAACTTGTGTTCACAAGAATTGAAGTCAAATGGAATCTTCCTTATCATTTTTGGTATTCATTAGAATACTAAATAAGTTATTTTTCAAATAAAAATTACTTTAAAAATTAAAGTACTTTAAAGTACTTTAAAAATTAAAAATAAATAAAATTACTTTATTTTTAAGAACAGTATCTACTTGGGGCCCTTGGGTGACTCAGTGGTTGAGTGTCTGTGTTTGGCTTAGGTCATGGTCCCAGGGTCCTATAATCAAGTCCCTCACCAGGCTCCCCAGAGGGAGCCTGCTTCTCCCTCTGCCTATGTCTTTGCCTTCTCTCTCTCTGTGCCTCTCGTGAATAAATAAAATAAATATTTTAAAAAGAGAGAAGAGTATCTATTTGATAAAATATTAAGATATTTGTACTAGTAGAAACCCGTGAAAAATTTAGAAAAAGGGACTGAACTTAGCTCACACCCTCTTTAGACATCACATTCCTCATCATTAGTTATTAAGGAATGTAGAAATGAAATAAAAAATGAATTTAATTTGGTCAAAAGATGAAGATGACTATTAACTCACTGTCATGAAATGACGAATAGTTACAGAATAGACTATGACCCCTGCTCCCAACATTTGTAAGAGAATGCCTCTATCTTAGAAAACAGGATATCTCCCTAGAATCCTGCAAAACTCCCCAGTTCACTGGGGCTTACCTTCTGGCATAAAGATTAAGGTAGTGGAAAGCAAGAAGGACATCATGTTAATACAACTATAATAAATGACTATTTTTATAAATAAAAACTGCAGTTCTCCTCCTCTTCTTCTTGAGTCAGTTTACAGTAGATTAACACTTTCTAATTTCTGCTTAGATAATCCAATTGGGTCAGTGATTGAGAGTAAAGAAACACAGTAAGACCTTAGAAGAATCTATTGAAGTATAAAGCTTTGTTGTAACACGTTTTAAATATTTCCAAGCTAGCAACTGGCTTTATTAATATAATGCCTTGAGATTTATCCTCTCACTCCCAATATAAATCCCATGAGAAAGCTGGGCTGATGGCTCTGGGGACAGAAATGAGGCTGAGGTTAGGAAAGATGAAAAGGTTACTTCACGGTCAAGTGGTTACAAACATGGGCTTATGAGTTAGGCTGTCTGGGTTCAAACCCTGTTTCCTGCATTTGACAATTTATTTAAACTTTCTGTGAGTTTCCTTATTTGTAAAATGGAGTTATTAGAGATCATCTAGTGTAGTTGCTTGAGGATTAAATTTTTTATATTTATATTTATAAAATATTTAGAACAGAGCTTGGCATATGATAAGTGTTCAAAACGTTATAGGAGAGTAGAAACCACACTCTGGGCTCTAGGATAATTCCTTGGTTCAACTAATCCTGGTGCTTTATTGAACTAAGGTTATTGGATGGCTTTTTCCAGGTCAATGTATTTGGAAGTTTCCACACAGGATCTTAGGTGTCTGTATATACACAGATACCTATATTAGAAAGAAAAAAATCTGTAAAAACAAGCAGATACCTGTCTATCATTCCCCTTGGGCATATATTTCTGACATGACAATGCCTTTGGAATTACTATCTAGAAAAATGATTTTATCTGTTAATTGACTATGTTCCATAAAAATCTTCAAGCACATAGATACAGGCACTTGGCTGTAATGTTGAAATAAAAAAATGTTGAAATAAAAAATGTGGAAAGATGTTGGTATCCATCATATTCATATTCATTGTGTCCTAAGCTTTGAATCTACATTATCCTTCAAGTGGGCTTCCTAAAAGATTATTTTTATTTCATAAATCCCACTGAAGTGTTTTAGCTCTAATTGTTCCATGAATCAGTGGAGTCGTAGGGATTTTTGCACATGAGGTGTCTTTCATCTCAGTTTAGTTCAGTGTTTTCCACATGTGTTTCTGAATACTAAGGAGTTCCAGAGTGGAGGATCCAAGTTCCCCAGGCATTCCTTATAGGACCTGTAACTGTTTAAATCTCAAGCCCACCTGCGAGTCAAAGTTGTGAATTAACCAAATTAATCAATTAATTAATCAACCAAAATAAATCAATGGTGGTTTTCATCTTTGAGGTCAAAGAAGATTAGGCAGAAATTAACAAAAACCCATTTCACCCCTTCTTACTCCTCAGAGAAATGGGAAGTATCCATGACTTACATATAAGACCTCCGGACCACTGATCTTGGATTGATTGATGGACAGATGGATGGATGGACGGATGATTTTTCAGTTGGGCTCAGTCTGTAGGCTAACAATTTTTTTTGTTTTAGCCAGAATCTATGGGAAAATGGTATGGACAAAATTTTAAGAAGGCAAATTGAAAATAACCTATGCTTTAAAGGCTAGAAAATATTTTTAAAATTAAGGTTGAAAGTAACTTTTAAATCTTTCTGATCCAAGCTTGTTTTTTTTTGTTGTTGTTGTTTTGATTTCATCTCTCTCCCTCACACTCTTTAAAAGGTTTATTTATTTGTTTGTTTGTTTGTTTGTTTATTTATTTATTTATTTATTTATTTATTTATTTATTTATTTTAGAGAGAGAGCAAGCATGAGTGGGGGGAGTGGCAGAGGGAGAGAGGAACCCGACTCCTCATTGAGTGGTGAGCCCTACATAGGGGCATGATCTCAAAAGCCTGAGATCATGGCCCAAGCCAAAACCAAGAGTTGGATGCTTAACTGACTGAGCCACCCAGGTGCCCTTGGTTTGTCTCTCTTAAGAAAAAAATTGTATAACTATTTTTATAAGTCATGTATCAGGTACCTTTGTTCAGCCCCTCAAACACTTTTCGAAGTATGCAAGTCATAAATGAATAATTAACTGCAATAATAGCCATAAAAATTATGTGTAATAAGTACCAAATCCAGCAATAGCAAATGAATTAATGGTTTTCCTACAAAGCTCTAAAATATACAGTGGTTACTCAAAACTCACCATTCAAAAATATGGCTGCTTGCTGCCATTAGAGTGTTTTCAGGTTTCCAAGCCAGAGTTTGCTCAACACACACATTGCAAAGGCCCATCTAACCATTTGCTGTGTGTGCACAGAGGGTAATAGAGATGTGGGAGACCTGATTTGCCCCAGAGCATGAGAACTGGTCTCTAATAAGCACAGCTACTCCCATAACATTTTTGAAATGTACTAACAGAGGTCATGTTTGGGATCTTTCTAGGTATAAGAAAAACTTTAAGATAAAAAAGAAAATACCACTGAACACCATGTGGATTGCCAACTGCATGGATACAGTGGGAGATGCCAACATCCGTTCTGGGAGGTCCTTTGTGTTGGGCTGGCCCACGATGAACTTCGTGGCCACCTTCAGGTAAGACCGATGCCTTGGTGTCCTGTATCTACATGGCTTGAAAAGGATAACATTGTAATCTATTGTCTACCAAGCTGGTGACTCACTTTTTGACCTCCCATGACACTTGTTTTGCCTTGTACTCGGCCTAAGAAGGTGCTTATATCCACATGGAAACAAGTTATGTATAGTGGGAACTACTGGAGTAATTTCCTTCAGTTTTGATCAATGGTTTTTCAAATGGGCTCTAGTAGCCACCTGAGGAGTTAGGAGTTCTAGTTCTGTGGAAGGAGAATCAACAGAATGAGGTTCAAAATCTCCTCTCCAAGATCCTGCCCTCTGATTCCCAGGGAGTATCTGCATTTTTAAATCACCGGAATAGATTTCTTGAGCAAGTACTATTAAAGGGTCCAATTAAACTTGAAAAATTGCTTTTACACTCCCACGTTAATTCCCTTAACAACAGTATGTAATTATACAAATAAACTGATCATGCCGTTGAATACTAGGTTGCCTGAATTGCTGTGTACAGATTATCTTAGTTGGTGATGATCTAAAACAAAATATGATTCCATTGAGTAGAGGTTAGTTGTGTAAGACACATTCTTAGGCTGACAAGAGGATGGGGAATGTGGATCTCGACCCTGGATATCCTGAGTAGACACCTCTGAGTTTACAGGGATCATGCCACACTTGCATCTCTGTTTGAAACATCCACACCCCAAGCCTCATTCCTGTTTTATGTGGTTGTACTTAACATACTGCTTTCTTCTCCTCACCCCACTCCACCAAAATCTCACAGGTCATCATAAATGTAAGACAACAAAAATCTTTACAAGTTGTTAATTTATTAATCCTATAATGCAGCTGTTGATTTAATGAAAAATTTTCAAATCTTATTAGGAAGAAACATGTATTTATATCCTCTCTGCAGGTCTTCTTTTCCATAAAGATCATCAGTTCCCATTGCTTAATATCTTCTCCAGGTTGCAAGAGGATGGAAAGAGTTTCAAATGGGAATTAAAAAGAAAAAGGGAATATATAAAGTGTTTGGTAGGGGGATGTCCAAAAAAAAAATTCCCCCTAATAGGAGGAAAATGTGGAAGCCATTTAACTATTAGTTAAAAAGCTGTATAAATATATAGAAGGCATTTATAACAACATCTGGCACCTAATGCTTTTGTTATTGATTATTATTACTGTTCTGTGGATTGGCACGAGTAACTAGAAGCTGTGTCTATGCACCTAGGCAGGTTGGGACACTAAATGGGCATTCTACTTTCTTGATGCGACAGGTCCTGAAATGGTGATGGAGAGGGTGCGGAGTAGTGTTGCTGGTAGAATTATACAATGTGACAGCCACCGTGGACAGTTTGATGGCTCCTCAATAAGTGAAACACAATTACATATGACCTCCAGACACATATCCAAGAGAAAGGAAAATATATGTCCATGCAAAAATTAATACACAAACATTTGTAGCAGCATTGTTGACAATAGCAAAAGAAAGAAAGAAAGAAAGAAAGAAAGAAAGAAAGAAAGAAAGAAAGAAAGAAAGAAAGAGAAAGAAATAAACCAAGTGTTTATCAACAAATATACGAAATGTGGTACAGGAGCTAGGGACAGGAGGGAAGGGAGAGTGACTGCTTAATAGACACATGTTTGCTTTGGGGTGATAAACATGTTCAGTCACGATGATTGCACAGAACGATGAATATACTAAAGGTCACTAATGGTCAATTTTCTTTTATGTGTAATTTACCACAATAAAAAAAATGCTGGTAAGTGGTAAGCCCACGTGTGAATGAGCCTTAAGACATTTGCAACTTTGGATATTAAATGCTGTGAAAATTTTAGCAGAGAACATACTGATCTTTAGTAGTTTTGCATCAAGGGATTGATCTTTCTCAGAAGATCACAGTGATGAAGAATACGGTTTTTAGGAACTAATTTAACATATTACAATCTGCCATATGTATAAAGAAATAAAAATATTACAGGTGTTTTTTCTGAAAAAGATATTCTTGTTTCTGAGCCAAGACAGTTCCATCAAATTGCTAAATTTCTTAAATGTGATTTAATTTGAATGGTAATATTCTTTATATCCGAATAGCCCTTGCAGCTGCAGGAACACTCTGAGCTATAATTAACCTTTTTCCAGTTCTGGAAACTAAATATCAAAGTGGTTAACAACATGCCCGTGATCACATAGCTTGCATCACATAGTCACAATTAAGTTTTCAGATTTGAAATCAACTTTTCTTCCTCTTTAGGATCTACTTCCCATTGCTTTAATACCACTCACAGATGAGTGGTATTAAAGAAGAGTCCACCAAAAGCCCAACTCTAAGGGGAGTACAATTTACACATCGACATCCCTTAACAATGGGCTCCTGATATTTTTAATCTGGAATGGTGATCTTAATATGTTATAGGAGTATTGTACATTCCTCAATTTTTTTCTTCTCATTTTTTAAATTGCAGTTCTTCAGAACAAAAGGAAAAATGGCGTTCTTACCTTCAAAGGTATTTTGTCAGTGTATTATTATAAGTCTTTAACCCATGATGGAAAAAATGTAGATCTCTTCAAAGCAGTGCCCCCAAACTATGTTCCCTCCCCTTAGTAGAAATTGTTACACTATCCTCCAATGATTTCTTATTTAATTGTACCCTGGCCATTACTACAAATAACCTGCTCTCCTTTACATGCATATATTGCTTATTTTTTATGAAATTCTGGTTATCACTCTCATCTTCCCCCACTCTCCAACCTCATGATTATAGCTAACATTATTCTCAAAACATATATTAAATTTCCATAAGTGCAGTTTACCCTACTGAGTAATGCTGAAATCAACTTCTAATTCCTACATTTGAAGGTGCTAGTATGCCCTCTGGTCTGGCTAGGCAGGAAAGCTTTGGTGACTGGATCTGCTGGTCAAATCTCACATGACGAGAGTGATCCATTGTTTTCCGAGTCACAGCTTATTTTCCTGAAATATTTTTGCATGTTTCCTTCCGACCCAAAATTTGGTTTTGCTGAGCTTATTTATATGCATTTAAAAATAACAAAGTACGTTGAAAATATGATCAACATAAATTGATTGGAAAATAAGGTAATTTATCCTACTCTATTTTGGGTTACTATCAAATTCGATTAGGTACATCATGCTAGCCAAAGAGAAGGAGCAGCCAAAAAGCATTCTCCTCAAAATCTTCACTGAGAACATCAAGAACTGTGCCTGTGTGAGTATTTTTAAGACCAACAATTAAATTCTGAGTTCCTAATTCTGACTGAATGAAAAAGATGGAGATAGAGGTGGAGACACAGAGAGGGAGGAAGCAGTGAGTTGGGGAGAGAGGAAAGAGAGAGCAAAAGGTAGGAAGAGAGAGAGAATATTTAGAAAAGTACCATGAGGAAAAATGTATTTTCCCCCTCTCCATGTACCTCTTTATAGACCTAAAAACTGCGTCCTAGGTAATATGAAGCAAGAGGAATACATACTACAGTGCTTAAGCAAGGAAAGAGTATTGGATGTTAAGTGTCTATAACATTTCTCTGGATCCTTCTAATTGATTATAGTGGCTTGTAATACAGTGATTTAGAATCAACCTTTTTTTTTCCAATGGCCAGCACTTACATACAGAATGGTCTGGATTGTCCCCACAGTCCTTTTTCCCCTCCAGATATTTTATTTGGTATAACTATAAACTCAGAGAAAAGTTGTAAGTATAAAAGTAATACAAAAAGACCCCGTATACTCTTTATCTAGATTCACCTAATGGTAACACTTTATTCCATTTGCTTTATCACTTATTTTCTTTCTGTCTATTACATGTATGTGTATACTTACGTTTGAGGGTCATACATACACTATGGCCCTTTTTCCTTAAACCTAAGCATTTCTTAAGAATAAAGATATTCAAAAAAAAAAAAAAAAAAAAAAAAAAAAAGAATAAAGATATTCTACAGTTATCACCTTTAGTGAATTTAACCTTGGCATAATACTTTACTCTGCCATTCCCATTCTCATTTTGTCAGTTGACCTCAATAATGTCTCCTTTCTAGTACAGGATCCACTTAAGGATCAGGTGTTTCATTGAGTAGTTATGTCAAACCAGAGGAGTTTTGAAAAGTCTTTTGTTCCAAGGAATATCAAGATTGAATTGAACTAAGAGGGATGACACTTTTAAGGGATCAGCATATTTCTATTTCTATTTCTTTATACCGTGGGGAGAAAAAAATCAAACCAATTGGCCCAGTTTTGTGTGTAAAATTTGATTTCTGAAATTGTAGTACAGTAGCCAAGACATTTACAGTGATGAACAAGATACTTTGGGTATCTTTAAATGGTATTTTTTTTGTGGTTGTTGTTATAGTTTGAAGTAGCTCTAGATCACACAAAACATTATTTGAAGGAGGAAAAAAAAGGTATTCCTGGCTAAAGCAAAAGCCATGCAAATATTTTGATCTGTTGCTAAGTGCAGGCTAGATGCACTGCATGAAGGAGAGAGAATTCTCTAGCAGCAGAGCACATTCTCGTCTCTGCCTTTGATATCAATTGTGGCAGTGGTTTACATTCAGAACTTTCCTTGGAAAATTACCTTGAATTTTTTAAAAATCAACTTTATTGAGGTATAGTTTGGGTGAAATAAACATTTCTGATGTTCTTTCAACCATTCTTAAAGATCCAAGTTTCCCACTGCACTGTTTCACTTCATCGTAGAAAGATGATTCTTAGCATTCCTTGTGCAAAACTGGTGCAAACAGATTTACTTAATTTCTTTTATCTGAATATGGCTTTATTTCACACTGACTCTTGAAGGATATTTTTGGGGATGTAGAATTTTGTTTGCAGATTTTTTCCTTTTAGTCCTTTAGAGATGTTCCAGTCTTTTGGTCTTGATGCTTTCTGATGAGTAGCCTGTGATTAAACATTAACCCTCAGTAGGTGATTTGTCATTTTTTCTCTAGCTGCTTTCAAGTTTTCTCTTTATTTTTGGTTTTTAGCAGTGTGGCTAGGAAGTACCTAAGCATGGTTTTCTTTGAATCTGTCCTATTTGACATATTCTGAATTTCTTGAATTTATAAATTGATGCCTTCACCAAATTTGGGAAATTTTAATCATTATTACATCAAATATTTCCTTCCTCATTATTTCTCTTTCTCTCCTCCTGACAGTTCCATTCTTTGCATATCAGACACTTTCACATTGTTCAGAGATCTCTCAGGCTCTGTTAATTTTTTGAATCTTTTCCCCCCCTTTTCTTCTTCACACTGGATAATTTCTAGTATCTATTTTCAAATCACTACTTCTTTTCATCATCTCCATTATTCAATGTAGCCTCGTCAATAAATTTTTAAAAAATATTTTTTCAGATAGAAATTTCTATTTTTAAATATTTTTCCTCTCAAAAAAGGAAAAGTCATAAATACTTCTTATTTCTACAAAAATAGAGGCAATAGATGCCTCTATTTTTGTTTATTGTGAGCACATTTTCATTTGTATCATTGAGCATTATTGTAATAGCTGTTTTTGGCTAATAGTCTAAGCATCTAGATCATCTCAGGTGTGGCTTCAGCTCCTGAAAATTGATCTCATTTTCCTGGTTCTTCACATATTAAGTAACAGTTTGACTCATGAACAAAAACTAACTTTTCTTTTTCTTTTGAATTATTTCAAAAAATAGTTTGTTTTTCTGAAGTTATTTGTTTAGAGAGAGTTCCTTCTAATGGAATTTGTCTGTTGGGAGATCTTACAACATGCAGGAAAATATACATACATCCCTTGAATTACTATTTGAATGACTATTGAATTACTTTTGGACCATCTGTGATATCAAGCAATTGCATTCAATTCATAAGAAGAAAAATACAATGAAAGGACAAGGAATGAATTATGAAAGAGTTTCTTTTAACTTTGCTTTTAATATTTTCAAGGCCTGTGGGTGTCCACTTGTGCTGTTTCTTCTTTATGCACTGTTTCCTGAAGGACACAGACCCCATTGCCTAAAAATGTTACAAAAACTGTATGCATAGTAAATGTTCTGGTTACATATTCTCTTATTTTAAAATGACTTTTATAATTGAGATAGTTTTATAGATCCATCTCAGATTCCTATTAACTCCTTTCAGAAAATTTTCTGTAAACTTTTCCTAGTTGTATGGAGCAGTTTCTCAATGTATGGTCTGATAGAGAGCTATTATAAGTATCTACTCACTGGCAGAGTTGTGAATGGAACATAAACTTCTAACATTTCCAGTCTCATTTCCTAGATTCATTGGTTTTATTTGTCTTAACAGATTGCAACAATGGAAGTCTTAGTTAACCATGATGCCTGACAAAGAAAATACAGACTAAATAGTAGTTTTTAAAAAGTGTCTTTCATAGCCCGTTCTTATCTGATTTTACTGAAACCGACTATGTAATTACAAAGGAACTAAGCCATACTATACAAACACAACTCAGTAAGAGAGGAAAGTATCTAGTGCTTTCCTTTAATACTATCCCCCTCCCACCATTTTGGAAATAGCCTTATGGAGCTGAGGGTCACCCCATGTGCCCTCTTGGAATTCTCAGTTTTTCTCTTCCTTGCTTCAGCTGCTGTATTTTGTATGCCACAAATTCTTGGAGGGAAATATATGTTTTACATGTTTCCTACTAGCTTCATGTTATATAAAAAAATGAAAATATAATTAAGGGTTCGTGTTCTACACGTGCTTTACTTTGTCATTACCTGAAAACAAGCTTTACCTCTGGAGTATGGATAATAATTTGACATTTGGTCAGATGCTTTAAATCTAAAAACATTTGTAGCAATTTTTCTTATTTATTTTTTACAGTCTGTAACTGTAAGAGTGACAAATTCTGACACGGCAAATGACACTATCAACATGTTACTAACAATGCTGGGAATAACCGTAAGTTGCCTACAAACTATTTTTAGTTTACCAACCAACTTTGACTTTTGAGATTTGTGTCTGTGTGTATGTGTGTGTATGTGTGTGTTGTGCACCTCCCATCATAAGACAGCTGATTATTGTAGATAACATAGTCATATTTTGTCCTTCCAACTTTAAAAATTGAAGGCAGCAGAGCTATAGTATTAGCTTATAAATGAGTGCTATTCTTATATTCCCATTTTAAATTTTCTGCAAATTCAAAGTCATAGCCTAAAATTGGGCTATAATTTGAGAATGCTAATAACAACATGCAGTTTATTCTTTATATTTTTAATACAGACAATAAAAATGTTTCTAAATTTCTTTTTTGTTGTTGTTGTTTCTAAATTTCTAAATATTTCCTCCTCTATTGGACTCTTCTTTCTGTGTTTTCAATTCTGATACGTCCCCATCCCTATTGACCCTAGTTATCACACAAGGAAGAACTCAATCTGTTTAATGAATCCTAAATTACATGTTCTGTTGTACCTTTTGACATAAAGACTACATGGCTACAAGCTACCTCCTTTTGATGCAGATCCTGAGGATGAAGCAGCTCATATCCTTTAGGAACTGGTAAAGACAAAGACAAGTTCTGAATAAGACCATGGATCTGGGGCATTTGTACATAGCACTTTCATCGTGTTTTGGCTTTAACTCTCTGTTCTTTACCTTTTGATGGTGCTCGTGTGAGTTGCTGATATCTTTTTATGAAAGAGAAATAAATTTGAGGATGAGGTTTTATAAGGGAAAAGAGAAGGACAGTGATAGATGGAGAGAACCAAAGGGAGCACTTGGAAAGCACAGCTTCTTATCCAAAATCCTCTGTAAATGTGACGTGACATAATCATAAGATTGTTTGTAAATTCTATCTGACCCAATGGTATAATAAAGCCCTTTAAAACTTCAGAGCAACTAGAATTTGGCAGAAGAGATCAATGATTTCTGTACAAACAACATTTAATAATACATCCAAAATAAAATTGAATTTATATGTACTGACTAAAGCACATCTTTACATACATTTCTACCCTGTATGATATATAAACCCCAAGTAAGAATTAAATCCTGGAAAAGAGAGTGAGTGGTTTGAGAGATGAAGGTGGGGAGATTGATTAATGATTTAACTCATTTTATTTCACGTTTGTGATTTTCTTTGCTTAAAGTGATCAATGTCACTAGGCAAAGAATTTCTATTTTAATGAAGAACTGGGGTTATTTGGCTTTATGTATACCTGATTTAAAGGATTCCAGCATGGCATTTCCAAACCCTACCCTACCTTATTAGCTCTTACTTCTTATTTGCAACACAATCTTGAGCAGATTTAGCTGTGTGTGTGTGTTTGTGTGTGTGTGTGTATCTGTGTCTGTGCCCATCCAAACCTGTGACATTCCTTCATAAGGTGAAGGCCATGATTTTTAATCAAGAGTCAAGGGCACATGGTAACTATTACCAATAATTCCATTTCAAACATTTTTTGTTTTAGTCTCCTGGAAGACTCTTTAAAATAGTTCAGCAATCTTTATAATTTACAATTGGGATTTCCGGTACTACTGGGCAATAATTCTGCTGGGAGTAATCGTTTTCTGCATCTGACATGTTGTCTAGAGTCCTCATCCTTTCTCTCCCTAAAGTGGGGTTTGCCTGCCCCAAAGCCAGTGGCTGACTTCCATCCACTATCTCCTCAAGGTCTCTTGGGCATTTGTCTCCTTTTGCTCAGGGCTGCTGAGCTATTGATGCCTCTCAAGTTACTTTGCTCAGGATTAGTCATAGCAGAGTATATGGCTCTCTGGACAACATGCATCTCTGGGCAGGGACATTTGGAGACAAAAGCCAACACTACCCAAGGAGTCTAGAGACAGCAGAAGAGAGGACTCTGAGATGAGACTTTTACTCCATAGTAAAGGGACACAAATCTCATTTCTTATGCCATGGATCACCCACAAAGTGAGGGGCTGGCTGTACTGTGGTTTCCCGGTCTTTATCAAAAATTACAAGAATCTGGGACAGTCTATTGGAAGCTGTGAGGGGAACTAGTTAACAAGTACTATAGCTACCTCCATGGACCAAATGCCATTTATCCTGGCCCCAATTCTTTCTTTTTGGAAATACAGATATGCTAAGGAAATGTGTTCTTCAAGTACTGTGAAAGATTTGTTTTGACACCTAGTTCTTTTTGTTTCCAAGGGCTCTGAGAAAGACTTCCAGCTGTGGGTGAGTTCTGGCAAGGAAAAACTTCCACTAATTGGTAAGTGTCAGGGAAAATCTAAGATGGGATTGATTGGGTTCAAAATTGTAACTCTAAGATTCAAAGTAATGGTTGTTCTTTCTTAAGCTTCAAAATCCTTAAAAGTGAAAATCACATGCTATATTCACTCACATGTTTATTAAATAATTATCAGGTACTGTTTCCCAGGCATTGATAACATCTCTTCATTCAGCAGCTATGGTTTAGTGAGGGAGAGAAATGTAAATTTTTGTTTCTACTTCTTGTTACCTGACAAACAGAGCTGTCTTGAAAAAGTGTGATTATTTACTATTTACTTACTTATTTTCTCACTTAGGTATGAAAGCAAAATGGATTGGAATTTTTTCCCATACATTTATTTTTCATATTTCAATCTTGAATTCTAGTTCCTAACTACTAAGAAGCCTCTATTTTGTGAGAATCCTCTAAAATCCAGTTATGTACCTGAATCCAGGTACAGATATGTATTTAACACCCCTGCCCTGTGCCCAGTTTTCTCTGCATCATAAAGAAAATGAGATAATCACATTTAAACTCTAGTCTTCACTGATGAAATCGCCTGCACTTTGCTGTTTCTCAGGTTTTTTCCATCACTGTTCTTAAGGTTATTGATAAACAGATTGCACCTCTTCTAAAATAGTTATTAGCACAAGTTCTCTGAAAAAAAATCTTTGGATTAGCAAAATTGTTTAGTGTTTCCAGTAATGGAAGGATTTTAAAAAAAGAAAAAGAAGACAGGGTCGGTAGCAGACCTTGAAGTATAGTAATGGATGGTAATGGTGACAATAATCTCTTCTAGAAATCTTAAAGCATTCCTTCTTACATGAAATTCTTTATCCTTTTAATAAACCTGTGAAGCTATAACTCTTTTTCAAATAATCTGGAAATCTAAACAACCAATTTCCTTTTTAAAAAAAAAACAACCAATTTCTTTCTGCAAAATATATATTCCCAGTCTTAGACTATAGAGTCACAAAGCTCATCACTGAGATCAAAATCCCCCAGTACCACTTCCTGTTTTGAATTAATGTTGACATCTTTGTAAAAGTTGGACAGGGGCAGCCCTGGTGGCTCAGCGGTTCAGCACTGCCTTCAGCCCAGGGTGTGATCCTGGAGAGCTGGGATCGACTCCCACATTGGGCTCCCTGCATGGAGCCTGCTTCTTCCTCTGCCTGTGTCTCTGCCTCTTTCTCTCTCTCTGTTTCTCATGAATAAATAAATAAAATCTAAAAGAATGGTTAGCAGTAAAAAGGAAAAAAGCTAAATACTTATATATGTTTTAATAAAGTACATTAATTTAGATAAAAATGATGTAGATGATAACTTTTTAGACTTTGAATAGCTTCACACACGAACGCAGCTCTAAGGAATCTGAAGAGCCTGTTGTTCATGATGATCCATTACAGCATTCAAAATGCATTTTTTTAACATACTCTCAATTCTCAATTGTGGATTAACTCCTGGTTATCTTGGTTTGGTTGTATTGCTGTCATAGAAGCTTCTTTTTCCTTAATGGAGGGAAGTCCCTGTGATTCTTGCAAACATTGCATTTATGATGGATGAAAAGAACAGCAAAAGCTCCTTTAGGTACATTCAATAATAAATCTGAAATGACAGAATGAGAATTTTCATTCTATTCTTAAAAAACGAAATCCATATCATTGCATAGGGTCTTTGAGAATTCTCTAGAGAGGAAAAACAATTTAAAGCATAAAAGAGCAAAACAAATCACTTGGCAGGCAATTCTGGATGGCTCTGGGTGTGGTTTTCTATTCTCTAACCATCGTTTTACAGTTTGCTTCTGGGTTTCCCACTCTGCACACCCTTCCTTCTGATCATTGCCTGGCAGGACACCCATAGAGGGAGGGCAGCAGTGGGAGGGAACCATAAAGCATAAGGGCAACACATCCCACTACTCTCGAGTAGCTCTGGCTGGAGAATTGACAAAAGGAAATGAAAAAAAAAATCTGTTCGACTGACATTCTGTTGGAGAGAATAGTGAAGATAGCAATTCTTTATATATATACTCCAAATATTTAAAAATTTATTAACCAGGGATCCCTGGGTGGAGCAGCGGTTTGGTGCCTGCCTTTGGCCCAGGGCGCGATCCTGGAGACCCGGGATCGAATCCCATGTCGGGCTCCCGGTGCATGGGGCCTGCTTCTCCCTCTGCCTGTGTCTCTGCCTCTCTCTCTCTCTCTGTGTGTGACTATCATAAATAAATAAAAATTTAAAAATTTAAAAAAAATAAAAAAATAAAAATTTATTAACCAAAAAATAAAAATAAATAAAAAATAAAAAATATAAACCACCAATGCTTATTAATATATTCACTCTGATAAGTTTGTGTGTGGACAAGCATTTCAAAGAATGAATGTAAGGCTCGACGGGGTCAAGTAATTTGCCTAAGATGTATAGATCTAGTTAGTGTCAAGGCACAAACTAGAAAACCTTAAACATTCTCAGATAGAAACACAGCAAAAGTCGGCATTGTTTAATGCACTCATGAATATATGTATTTCATGTAACATGCTTTAAATTGTTTTCTCTTCTTAAAATCTTTCCCTTGGGCACACGCTTTCTGTAAGGTGTTCCCACAAGGGTGCATATGATGCTCACTCAGGAGGCACAGCCTTCTTTATCTAGAAGTCCCAGAAAAATACCAACATATACAAATAGGGTGATGCTTACACGCGTGGTAAGGTAGGTTTGATGACAGCCATCACCATCAGCCTAAATATTCAGGTTTCTTTCCATACAGGACATGAACATCCCTATGGAATTAAAATGAGCCATCTTCCATCTACTAAACCTCTGCCAAAGGAAGCAGAGGACTCCGTCTCTCCTTCCCCAACTCAGGAGTCCCTCCTTCTGGAGCAGAAGATCACAGACGTGCAAATCCATTTCATACTGAAGCCCAGGCACCCAGCCCAGAACAAGCAAGAGAGAGGTGAGCCACTTGCCTTTCTTCAAGTGCCTTCCCTTGGCTCATGTCTCCATGCTTAAACACAATTCAGACACACAGTTTATTCTTTCTGGGTGAGCTTATTGTCATCAATGAGGAGGAACAGTATAGGAAAGAATGCAAACACTACCCAAAATCAAGCTTAGAAAAATTCAAAAGTCTGACATCAAGACCCAACTCATTTCTATGAAGGTTGTTTTCTTGTTTTAAATCTTTTGGGAAGACCATTAACTCCTGTCTTTCTCTATATCCCCAGAGCACTTTCAAGGCTGCCCTGAGCCATGCCTTGTGCTGAGTAGTATATCATATATTTAGTTTAACGAGTTGTAGGCAGCATCATTTATGTTAAAGTTGAGCAAACTGAAGCTTTAAAATGCTAAGCTTCCTCAGTGGCAGGACCAGGATGCTTCTGGTGCAGGGCTGGCACCCACATGAGTGGAGGTGGTGATGCACTCACTACATCCCAGAAAAGCCAAGTGGCCGGGTGTTCAAGGTTATTTGGTGAAATGTTCCTCATTTGTTTCTCCTTCGACAACTTGGCTCATCTGCTGACTCTTAAATCAGTTATTTAAGCAATGTTAAGGTATCTTCAAAGGGAAACATTCACAGCTGAGCACTAGAAACTTTGAACTCAGCTTCTCACTGCTGGTCACCTTTTCTTTGGAAAGCTCTTCCTTCATAGGGAATGTTGAGTAATTAAAAATCATCTCTGGAAACTGGTGCATATGCATTCATAACCTCTATAAATGCATTCATAACCTCTCATTGTTTTGCTTTTCTATGATTTCTTTCAAGCCTTGTACTTGTGTGTAGGTGTATATTTACATATATGTTTGAGTGTGTGTGTGAGGAAGTGTGTTTCCACACTTCATTGTGGTTTAGTCTCTTTTCAGTAAATGTTCAACCTATTTAACCGAAAACATCATCTCTGGGTGGGTTGGTGGGGTATGACAAGAAAACACAGCCACCAGAGGGCCAGCATGTAATGACAACATCCCAAGGACCCTGACTGCAGCAAGTCATCCTTGAAGATGGCCCAGAGCAGAGGAACATGGAAGTAGGGCTCAGGCAGATTGTGTCCTGAGGAGCAGATCCTTTGGATGGTAGAACTTGAGCACTCAGAAAGCCAAAGAGGAAATCTGAGGCTGAGGGGAGACTGGCTGTGAAAGCAGAGGATTACCACACTCAGCCGATTTGCATACCAAATCCTTCTAGCTTTTAAAATCAGATCTGACACCTGAACCCACTGATCACTCCAGTAGAAAACACATCTACAGGGGATCCCTGGGTGGCGCAGCGGTTTGGCACCTGCCTTTGGCCCAGGGCACGATCCTGGAGACCCGGGATTGAATCCCACGTCGGGCTTCCAGTGCATGGAGCCTGCTTATCTCTCTGCCTCCCTCCCTCTCTCTGTATGACTATCATAAATAAATTTAAAAAAAAAAGAAAACACATCTGCAGGTTCAGTGCCTCCTGATGCAGTGTAACCGGCAGTAACTGATGGCACAGGAAATACTGACCTTCAATCTGATCAAGTCCCAAAGTTTAACCATCAGTCTGAAGGATATGGGTAAGAACTTATCAACACCATGAGGATGCAGTTAGCCAACATCAGAACGAGGAGAGTTCTACAAATAAATGACTCAGTTTCCCTCTTCTAGCCACTACAATGAACACACTGTATAATGACAATGGTGAAAATAATGCTAAGTGAATTAAAATACACTAATCTCCCTTCTTCCTTAGATTCAGGCCAGAAGACCATGAAAAGCACTGTTTTCAGAGACTGGGCCTTTTGGTGGTGCGCTGGCACTTGCCAGAAAAACCACTGCAGAGTTGCACCATCTGCAAAACCACGACAACTCTTTGGGGTTTCCCTCACAGATATCTGTGATAAGGACAACTTGCCCTTCCCAATACTGGTAGGTCTCAGTTAGGTCTTTTATTACCTTCCTGAGGAGAGGGACCTCGGAGAAGCCAAGTGTTCTCATGCAAACCAACCCTCAAATGGAGAAATCATTAGACAGACCCTGGCTTTGGCTGAGAAGCTTTGCTAGTGTCATTTGATTTACCTACTGCAGAGTCATTTGGCCAATACAACAGAACGACGTTTTGTCCATTCCACTTGTTTCCACAGAGACCCTTGTAGGCCTGTTCAGATCAGTCAAAATGGACTCTGTGTGCATGAATCATCTTCACATTCTGCTATTGTCTTCCTGAACTCACAGTAGTCTCAGGTCTCCTTCAACTGAGTCTACTTAATCTAACAACTGAGAACACCTTACCTAAGCATAAAGACTCATCCTGAGGCATATATGAATCTGCTAATTCTAAAAGAGCATGTTAAATGACAGCCACAGCGTTTGGTCTGTGTTATCTCAAATCGGTGTACTGAATTGTCAGTGTGGAAATTTACTGAGTACCCAGTACCTCTGCAACCCTGCACTGGATTTGGGAATGTTATCCTAGGTGTGAAAAAATTTACCATGTTAGTTACATGCTTGCTACTACCCCAGTCCTTGCATCACAGCAATTTTAGGGGGTAGCTAGAACTATTATCCTCCACACTTTACAAATGAATTAGCTTTCAATATAGTTCGCATGTGCCCCAGGTCACACAAATGATCAGAATGATAATAGGTTTCCGATCCCTTGGTCTATCAGACTCCAGCCCTTATTATCTTTCTACACTGCAGGGAGACAACATGAAGATAGAGCAAAAGACAGTGAAAGACTCATGAAAGAAATGTAATCAGATAATAAGAGAGCATTAGAGGTTTTGTTTGTTTTTTTTTTTTTTTTTAAAGAGGAAGGGAAATAGAGATAGTAGGAATGGAGGATACAAACACTTAAAGAGGAATCAACAAATGGGAAATGAGTATGGCAAAAAGATTTGAAAACATGGGGAAGGGCATCTATGTAAGGGAATAAGGAGCCAAGACTGGTAAAGTAGGAGACAGGCGAGGATTCCACAAAGGCCTAGAAACACAGAAGTTTGATTTAAAAGGGTAAATTCAATGAAAAAATCTGATTTAAATAAGTGATTACAAAGTTTCAGTGTATGTAAGGTGGATTTTGGGTAAAACTATAGAGAGACATTGACTAAAGAATCTAAATTGACTTTAGTCTTCCAGCTCTAAAACCGTAAACCATCCGATAGCCTAGCTCTTTCAAAAAGGAAGCAAGCTTTTGCTCTGGGCTTGGGATATGAAATGCCATATACTCTTCTTTTTTTCCTACAGGATATGCTTTCCGTGATCAATCGGAAAGGACCACTCCTGGAAGGCATCTTCAGAAAATCAACCTGTATAAATTCATGCAGAAACCTAAAAGAGAAACTAAATTCTGGGGACAGAGTTAACTGTTATAGCAAATCTGTTCATGTGGTAGCATGTGTTTTAAAGGTGGGGAAAGTTCTAGCTTTACCACACATGGGTAACTGAAGCTGTGATTGGTGTCTTTCATTACGATTGCCCAGGAACCAACATAGGCATCACTGATTAAGAACTTGTCAAACTGGAAAACACTTCCTGAAATCAAATTTAAGGAAGCTACTGTAGGAGTTAAAAGCCCCATACATTAGAAATACTTTCTGTTTTCACCACGAACAGCCTACCTGAGGACTCCATGCAAAATACTAATACTAATATGACTACTAGTAATAATAATAAATTTCAAAATATACACTGACACATACATAATATTTACCAAAGCAAACATCCTGCTTTGGATGACATCCTCACCACGCTCCTAATGAAGGCAGTTTCCAAAAGAAAAATCATATGAAAAATTTGAGAATAGGTAGGGAATTTCACAATAGTAAGCAAATGTTTATGAGGAATACAAAAGGAATACAAAAGGAATACAAAAAGGCTCAGTGAGGTGACCAATCATTCTTAACCATCACTGTCTCCTGTTTCTTGATGCCTTTTACTTTATAACTCATGAAGGAAGGATTTTGCCATTTGTGTCTCCTTTCACCACATCCTAGGCATCCTTCAGTTAATATTTGTGATGTCTAGCCCACCATCCAAGGTTATAATGACATGTTAACCAGCTCTTGCTACATGCCAGTTTGGATAAATCGAACTTTTGGAGTAGGTGCAACAGACAAAAGTAGTTTGGAATTCTGGAAAGCCAAGAGATCGATTCAAGAACTAGATTAATTTGGAAATTATACAGCTACATCACAGATATCCTGTTCTATTGCTAAACCGTAATGGAGAAAGACGTGAGAACTAGAATAGAGAATTTAATCCATCGACCTTGGCACTTGCTAACAGTTCTCAACAAAACTAAGTTAAGGCAGTAATGATGACACTCTTAGAATCAAGGTCATATTTGGTCCTTCCTTGTCACATTTGGTCTTTTCTTGTCCCCCATTTCTGTTCAACTATATGAAAGATACCAATAGTCCCTGACCACTACTACACTGGACTACAGTAAAACACACCAGTAAATATATATATAGGCATCAAGAGACAGGGGAAAGAATGATGATACATTAGGTACTCAAATAGCATGATAAGTGTTGCCCTCTTGAAGGTGCACACATGGAATTGATGTTTCTAGCAAGACTTAGTAGGATCCTTTCTATTTCCGTGTTATAGGCACAGACTAGGAAGATGGTGACCACGTGTGCATAGAGTTCTTAGACATTTCTGAAGCTTTCCCTACCTAAAGTTGACTAATCTTTGTGGAGAATCAGACTCTGCAACCTTGGCCTGAATAGTATCATGTCAAACTATCTGGAGAATTGGTCTACACTAGAAATGAATATGTCCTCAGGACCATCATGAGTTTGCCATTAGACTCTCTACTTTTGTACAGTACAGGAAAGGAAGAATGAAGCGATTATGAGAGTAGCTTTTGTAGTAGTTTGCAGAAAAGCACACAAAAGTGTCATATGATAGAAGGGAGCTTTGTCCTCATTTACACTGAAACCTAGGCTCTGCTTAGATGCTTTCATTTTTGTTGGAGAAAATCCACACACCTGCTTTTCACGTGCAAGTCAATAGAGAATCAGAGCAGAGTTCCATGTGGGTCACAGTTTGGGTATCTATGACGTAAGTAGAGACTGAACTGAAGTTTGCAACTGTTTTCTCTGTAATATTTCCAATATCTATATTGTATATGTGAGTGCATCTGTGTGTATTTTTCTTTTATCCACATAAGGATTTTCTTGAAAATATCGAAGGAAGTTTACTTTCATCCAAACTCTATGAAAAATGGCTTGGTGTTCTTAACGAAGTGACTGAGAAGGAAAAAATAAATGCAGCCCAGAGGTAATGATGCAATAATTACTCTACTCTGGTCATGGCTCAGAAATACAGCCAATATACTATTAGGAAAATATTGGCTTCCTTCTTGCCACTTTGACCACTAAAATAACATTCAATGCCAAATAGTTTCGATTCTTCTCACCAATGGAGGCCAGTTTCAGAATACAAGCATGCCTTATGGCTATTATTATACTTCTCCTGACCTTATTAACATTGACTCCTTAGTCATTGTACAACTTCTGAATATATGAAACTGGTAGACAAAAGTCAGTGGCCTGAGAGATGCCAGTGCATCAACAGCCAGTGGCATAACCTAAAGTTTGTCAAACATTTAACCAGAGAGGGTTAGCTCAGAAATTGAATTTGGTAAAACATTTTTGTGTACGTTCATGCCTGGAACTCTGCTACAGCAGGTTGTATACTAGACCTAGAAAGATGTTCTCTGCTCTCCGTCTTTATACTTCCAACTGCTAAGTGCAATGACTTGCCTTATTCAAAAGTGCATCTTTCTGACTTTAGGCTTCTAACACAGCTGCCAAAAGCGAATGTTGTTCTCTTGCGATACCTTTTCGGTGTGTTATACAACATTGAGCAACAATCCTCATCCAATCAGATGACAGCTTATGATTTATCAGTGTGTATAGCCCCAAGCATTCTTTGTCCACCTAATACCTGCAGCTTGGAATTGGAAGACAACTTCATTAAAAAGGTAGAGAGATCTCTCATATGTGTCCCCTGGGGTTTAGAATCCATGCTTTGAGTCTGAAATGTGTAGTAGTAATTGCGAAGGATCAGTTCTGAAAAGTGCACATCTTCATAGGCTTTCTTGGAATGGCAGAGTTTGCTATCCTTCTCTGGTGGAATATGGGAAGGGGTGTTGTTAAAGTGGGAAACGCAGAGCAGTTGAGTCGCTTCTTTCCCATCCAGGAGATTCAATACTAGACTGACTAAACAAAAGAGAGAGAAGAGTGATGTAATATGATAAAAAAGACCTGGGCTCCGGAGTTTGACAAGCCAAGGTTCAACTCTCAGCCTGATCCTGGAGGGGGGAGCTTGTAACCTTGGGCAAAGCCATGGCTTCCTCATGACACAATGGTAACAAGACCCAGCTCCTGTGGTCATTACTGGCACATCCTAGGTGATTCAGTCACTATGAGCGCCCATGGCTCCAAACACATTGGCTTTGCTCTGCAAGTTGTGGCTCATTTAGAATAATACTTGGCTACTCTTTTGCCTCTGCTACATCAGACAGAAACTAGTGAGATATTGCAGAACATCCTAATGAAGCCACAGATTCCTAATAAGATGACAGCTTTTCCCCAAGCTCATGCCGAGAGCCAGCATTAAGCAAAGCAAGACATGAGAAGGGACTGTGGTTAGACAGACAGACATGTTTTCCCCCAGCCCTGTGAGTTTTTACTCAAAAAAAAAGAAAAGAAAAGAAAAGAAAACATCAAAAAAAAAATCCACAAGAATATTCATTTTCCAAAAACTATTCTTCCCTATTTAAGAAATGGATTTCATAGGACTCTGTCTATGCTTTATACATTTTAATCAGATATGATACTAAATTACAATCCAATATTTTCTGGAAGCAAAATTTTACAAAATACGTAAACTTTTAGAAGGTACCTTACTTTGAAAACTATCCTAGTTTTAAAGATGTAACCTTTGGTATCACAATGTTAGGTATTAAATTAGGCGACAAATTAGGACTTTAGTCCACTGACTAGTAATATTTTAAAATCTGTACCCAAAGTACAACGGAAAGTATTACTCTTTCTTATTTTATTAGAGAATTGGGTTTCTATATATTTTTATCAACTCTGAATTTTTCATAGAAGTCTTTCACATTTTTGGTTAGATCCAAGGTCTATAAACAAAATGTGACTTATAACTCTTCCATATGAAAAAGAGCACCCCATTGTGTTCTTTTTGCATTACAGGCTTCTCTTGTACAGTTTTTGATTGAAAATTGCCTCAAGATATTTGGAGAAGACATCACTTCTCTCTTGGGAGAGAATTCAAAGAGTTGTCATAACAATGAGAAGGCTGCAGGTACTGTGAATAGTTTAATAGGCTTTAGGGAGACACAGACAGCAAGGTTGCCAGGGGTCATGGCAGATACTTAGCCCTGTTCTGGAGCCCAGAGCATCCCCAGGGCAATGATACCCATCTGCTCCTTCTTCTGAAGACTGGCTAGCAGGTCAAGGGAGGTTTCACACTGTTGGAGACCCAAGAAAGCATAGAAACTTCCAGATGTTTCTGGCAGTATTAGGAGATAGCATGGTATGATACAGTGTTTGGGAATTTTTTTAACACAATTTTAAATGGATCCCACATCTATATTATATGATATATGTAGTTAAACATATAATGCATAATTATTTTTTTCTACTTATAATATATAAATGTGCTCTGGTTGAAACCAGAGCATGGGACTTTTATTCCTGCTCCATCCTCTTTTTGATCAGTGGCTCTTGAGGCACCACAGGATTCCAGTGCTCTTTAAAATGAGTTGAAAGGAAAAACAATGAGTTGAAAGGAACCAGCATCATTGAGAGAAAAGGACTTGACTTGATGTCAATCATCTCTCCAGAGTACAAATTCCAGTGTCCCCATTTATCAGCTATACAACCTTTGGCCAATTACTAGCTTGGTATCACTCTATTCATGCCTAACATGTGGATAAAAGTAATGTCTAAATCTTAGAAATGTTGTCAAGATTCAATAAGATAAGGGATGTAAAAACATTTCTAAAAAGCAAATATTAGAACTAGGAGAAGTTCCCCTGAGACTAGTGCGAGTATTATTGGAGCCTAGCTAATCACAGCTCACTGGCAACACCCCATTTTTTGTAAAACGGAGTTTAGATTCAGAACCTGGAGACACACATCATCAATCCCTCCATACTTTTGACATGTCTTCGTTTTACGACATATACCTCATTGTGTTGAGGGAAGCTTTTGGACAATCCGTGTCATCAGGAATTAAGATGAGTCTAGTGCCATGTCTGAGAATATGCTGGTGCAAGACAAGTGTTTGTTTTTCATGTCCTCAGTGACAGAAAAACAAACTGTTGAATCCAAGCCAGTGAGAGTGATAGTGATTTCCAAAAGAGCACAACTGCAGAATGCTACCAAGTCCCCATGTGGTCCATCCACCTACATGTCTACAGTTTAGTAAGTCACTGAAGACTGGAATCTCCATAATGACCCTTGACACTTCCTCTTTATCTGTTTTTCCAATGAATGAGAAATGAACCCCTTCCAAGACCCAGCTATTTCCATTTAAAGTTTTTTCCTTGGTCCCATATATTTATATTGAGGAAATCTTCCTACAAATTATCTCCTCTTTCTTCAATGCCTATCATATCCTATGACATACTTTTTGAATTGTATTGTACTGTGTTGTATACTTTTATATGGATAATAAAAATCATTCCATAACTCAGTAGTTTACACAACCAATTCTTTGGTTATGATTCACATAACACTTCAGTGGAGACTCATCTGTGCAGTTCTGGTCTCAGACTGGATGTGAAAGCAGAGGATTTCCAAACTCAGCCTGATTTGGATACCAAATCCTTCTAGCTTTTAAAATCAGATCTGACAGCTGAACCCACTGTTCACTCCAGTAGAAAACAAACATCTACAGGTTCAGTGCCTCCTGTTGCATTGCAAAGACAGTAACTGATGGCACAGGAAATACTGACTTTCAATCTGATCAAGTTCCAAGGTTTAACCATCAGTCTGAAGGATATGGGCAAGAACTCAACAATGCCATGAGGATGCTGTTAGCCAACATCAGAACATGGAGAGTTCTACACAACAAATGACTCAGTTTCCCTCTTCTAACCCTGCAATGAACACACTGTATAATGGCAATCGTGAAAATAAGGCTAAGTGAATTAAAACACACTAATCTCCTTTCTTCCTTAGATTCAGTCCAGAACACCTTGAAAAGCACTTCTTTTAGAGACTCGGCCTTTTGCCAGCACATTGGCACTTCCCAGTACAACCAGTACACAGCTCTACTGTCTGCAAAACCAGGACAGCTCTTTGGAGTTTCCCTTATGGATATCTTTGATAAGGACATCATGCCCTTACCAATACTGGTAGGTCTCAGTTAGGTCTTTTATTGCCTTCCTGAGGAGAGGGACCTCGGAGAGGCCAAGTGTTCTCATGCAAACCAACCCTCAAGTGGAGAAATCATTAGACAGTCCCTGGCTTTGGCTGAGAAGCTTTGCTAGTGTCATTTGATTTACCTACTGCAGAGTCATTTGGCCAATACAACAGAACGACGTTTTGTCCATTCCACTTGTTTCCACAGAGACCCTTGTAGGCCTTGTTCAGATCAGTCAAAATGGACTCTGTGTGCATGAATCATCTTCACATTCTGCTATTGTCTTCCTGAACTCACAGTAGTCTCAGGTCTCCTTCAACTGAGTCTACTTAATCTAACAACTGAAAATATCTTACCTAAGCATAAAGACTCATCCTGAGGCATATATGAATCTGCTAATTCTAAAAGAGGATGTTAAATGACAGCCACAGAGTTTGGCCTGTGTTATCTCAAATCAGTGTAATGAATTGTCAGTGTGGAAATTTACTGAGTACCCATTACCTCTGCAACCCTGCACTGGATTTGGGAATGTTATCCTAGGTGTGAAGAAATTAACCATGTTAGTTACATGCTTGCTACTTCCCCAGTCCTTGCATCACAGCAATTTTAGGGGAAGCTGGAACTATCATCCTCCACACTTTACAAATGAATTTGAAAGCTTTCAGTACAGTTCGCATTTGCCCCAGGTCACACAATAGATCAGAAGCATAATAATAGGTTTCCGATCCCTTGGTCTATCAGACTCCAGCCATATTATCTTTCTACACTGCAGGGAGAGAACATGAAGATAGAGCAAAAGACAGTGAAAGACTCATGAAGGAAATGTAATCAGATAATAAGAAGAGAGCATTTGAGCTTTTTTTTTTTTTAAAGAGGAAGAGAAATAGAGATAGTAGGAATGGAGGATACAATCACTTAAAGAGGAATCAACAAATGGGAAATGAGTATGGCAAAAAGATTTCCATACTTGGGGAAGAGCATCTATGTAAGGGAATAAGGAAACAAGACTGGTAAATTAGGAGACAGGCGAGGATTCCACAAAGGCCTTGAAACACGGAAGTTTGATTTAAAAGGGTAAATTCAATGAAAAAAATCTGATTAAAATAAGTGATTACAATGTTTCAGTGTATGACTCTAAGGTGGATTTTGGGTAGAAACTATAGGGAGACATTGACTAAAGAATCTAAATTGACTTTACTCCTTCCAGCTCTAAAACCATATACCATCACATAGCCTAGCTCTTTCAAAAAGGTAGCAAGCTTTTACTCTGGGCTTGGGATATGAAATGCCATATACTCTTCTTTTTTTCTTACAGGATATGCTTTCCTTTATCAATGAGAAAGGACCACTCACGGAAGGCATATTCAGAAAACCAGGTAGTATAAAGTCATGTGGAATCCTAAAGAAGAAACTAAATTCTGGAGACAGAGTGAGGCATTACAGCAAATCTGTTCTTGTGGTAGCATTTGTTTTAAAGGTGGGGAAAGTTCTAGCTTTATCCACACATGAGTAAGTCAAGCTGTGATTGGTGTCTTTCATTATGATTGCCCAAGGAGCGACATGGGCAAAACTGATTAAGAACTTCTCAAACTGGAAAACACTTCATGAATTCAAAATTTAAGGAATCTACTGTAGGAGTTAAAAGCCCCATACATGAGAAATACTTTCTGTTTTCAACACACACCACCCCCCTGAAGACTCCATGCAAAATACTAATACTAATATGACTACTAGTAATAATAAGAAATTTCAAAATATACACTGACACCTACATAATGTTTACCAAAGCAAACATCTGCTTTTGATGACTTCCTCACCACACTCCTAATGAAGGCAGTTTCCAAAAGAAAACTCATATGAAACATTTGAAGATAGGTATAGAAGTTCACAATAGTAAGCACATGTTTACTTTATGAGGAATCTAAAAAAGGCTCAGTGAGGCAACCAATCATTCTTAACCATCATTGTCTCATTGTCTCCTGTTTCTTAGTGCCTTTTATAAGTCATGGAGGAAGGATTTTGCCATTTGTGTCTCCTTTCACCACATCCTAGGCATCCTTTAGTTAATATTTGAGATGTCTATCCTGCCATCCAAGGTTATAACGACATGGTAACCACCTCTAGCTACATGCCTCTTTTGATAAATCTAACTTTTGGAGTAGGTGCAACAGACAAAAGTACTTTGGTATTCTGAAAATTCAGTAGATCGACTCAAGAAATGGATTACTTTGGAAATTATACAGCTACATAACAGATATCCCATTCTATTGCTAAAATGGTAATGGAGAAAGATGTGAGAACTAGAATAGAGAATTTAATCCATCTAAATTGGCACTTGCTAACAGCTCTCAACAAAACTATGTTAAGGCAGTAATGATGACACTCTTAGAACCAAGGTCATATGTGGTCCTTCCTTGTCACATTTGGTCTTTCCTTGTCCCCCATTACTGTTTAACTATATGAAAGATACCAATAGTCTCTGACCACTACTACACTGGGCTAGAGTAAAACACGCCAGTAAATATATATATAGGCATCAAGACACAGGAAAAGAATGATCATCCATTAGGTACTTGAATACCATGATAAGTGTTTCCCTCTTGAAGGTGCACACATACAATGATGTTTCTAGCAAGACTTAGTAGGGTCTTTTCTATTTCCGTGTTATAGGCACAGACTAGGAAGATGGTGACCACGTGTGCATAGAGTTCTTAGACATTTCTGAAGCTTTCCCTACCTAAAGTTGACTAATCTTTGTGGAGAATCAGACTCTGCAACCTTGGCCTGAATAGTATCATGTCAAACTCTCTGGAGAATTGGTCTACACTAGAAATGAATACATCCTCAGGACCATCATAAGTTTGCCATTAGACTCTCTACTTTTGTATAGTTCAGGAAAGGAAGAATGATGCAATTATGAGAGTAGCTTTTGTAGTAGTTTGCATAAAAGCACACAAAAGAGTAAGTGCCATATGATGGAAGGGAGCTTTGTCTTCCTTTCCACTGAAGGCTATGCTCTGCTTTGATGCTTTCATTTTTGTTAGAGAATATCCACAACCTGCTTTTGCATGTACAAGTCAATGGAGAGTCAAGCTGACCCCTATGTGGGTCACAGTTTGGGTATCTATGAAGGAAGTAGGAACTCAACTGAAGTTTTCAACTAAGTGTTTTCTCTGTGATATTTCCAATATATATTTTGTATTATATATGCATATATATGTGTGTGTGTGTTTCTGTGTATATTTGTGTGTATTTTTTTTTATCCACATAAGGATTTTCTTGAAAATATCGAAGGAAGTTTACTTTCATCGGACCTCTATGAAAAATGGCTTGGTGTTCTTGACGAAGTGACTCAGAAGGAAAAAATAAATGCTGCCCAGAGGTAATGATGCAATAATTACTCTACTCTGGTCATGGCTCAGAAATACAGCCAATATACCATTACAAAATATTGGTTTCCTTCTTGCCACTTTGACCACTAAAATAACATTCAATGCCAAATGGTTTCTTTTTTTTTAATAATAAATTTATTTTTTATTGGTGTTCAATTTACCAACATACAGAGTAACACCCAGTGCTCATTCCGTCAAGTGCCCCGCTCAGTGCCCATCACCTATTCACCCCTAGCCCCTGCCCTCCTCCCCTTCCATCACCCCTAGTTCATTTCCCAGAGTTAGGAGTCTTTATGTTCTGTCTCCCTTTCTGATATTTCCCACACATTTCTTCTCCCTTCCCTTATATTCCCTTTCACTATTATTTATATTCCCCAAATGAATGAGAACATACAATGCCAAATGATTTCAATTCTTCTCACCCACGGAGGCCAGTTTCAGAATACAGGCATGCCTTATGGCTATTATTGCTCTTCTCCTGACCTTATTAAGTAGACTCCTTAGTCATTGTACAACTTCTGAATATATGAAACTGGTAGACAAGTCAGTGGCCTAAGAGAGATGCCAGAGCATCAACAGCACTGGTATAATCTTAAGTTTGTCAAACATATAACCATAGAGAGTTAGCTCAGAAATTGAATTCGGTAAAACATATTTGTATACATTCATGCCTGGAACTCTGCTACAGCAGGTTGTATACTATATCTAGTAAGATGTTCTCTGCTCTCCATCTCTATACTTCCAGCTGCTAAGTGCAATGACTTGCCTTATTCAAAAGTGCATCTTTCTGACTTTAGGCTTCTAACACAGCTGCCAAAAGCGAATGTTGTTCTCTTGCGATACCTTTTCGGTGTGTTATACAACATTGAGCAACAATCCTCATCCAATCAGATGACAGCTTATGATTTATCAGTGTGTATAGCCCCAAGCATTCTTTGTCCACCTAATACCTGCAGCTTGGAATTGGAAGACAACTTCATTAAAAAGGTAGAGAGATCTCTCATATGTGTCCCCTGGGGTTTAGAATCCATGCTTTGAGTCTGAAATGTGTAGTAGTAATTACGAAGGATCAGTTCTGAAAAGTGCACATCTTCATAGGCTTTCTTGGAATGGCAGAGTTTGCTATCCTTCTCTGGTGGAATATGGGAAGGGGTGTTGTTAAATTGCGAAATATAGAGCAGTTGAGTCGCTTCTTTCCCATCCAGGAGATTCAATACTAGACTGACTAAACAAAAGAAAGAGAAGAGTGGCATAATATGATAGAAAAGACCTGGGCTCCGGAGTTTGACAAGCCGAGGTTCAACTCTCAGCCTGATCCTTGAAGGGGGAGCTTGTAACTTTGGGCAAAGCCATGGCTTCCTCATGACACAATGGTAACAAGACCCAGCTCCTGTGGTCATTACTGGCACATCCTAGGTGATTCAGTCACTATGAGCGCCCATGGCTCCAAACACATTGGCCGTGCTCTGCAAGTTGTGGCTCATTTAGAATAATACTTGGCTACTCTTTTGCCTCTGCTACATCAGACAGAAACTAGTGAGATATTGCAGAACATCCTAATGAAGCCACAGATTCCTAATAAGATGACAGCTTTTCCCCAAGCTCATGCCTAGAGCCAGCATTAGGCAAAGCAAGACATGAGAAGGGACTGCGGTTAGACAGACCGACATGTTTTCTCTCCAGACCTGTGATTTTTACTCAAAAACAAAACAAAACATCAAAAAAATCCACAGGAATATCCTCTTTCCAAAAAACATTCTTCCCTCTTTAAGAAATGGATTTCATAGGATTTTGTCTATGCTTTACACATTTTAATCAGATATTATCCTAAGTTACAACCCAATATTTTCTGGAAGTAAAATTTTACACAATAAGTAAAGTTAAGAAGGTAGGTTGCTTTGAAAACTATTCTAGTTTTAAAGATGTAACCATTGGTATCACAATGTTAGGTATGAAATTAGGCGACAAATTAGGACTTTAGCCCACTGACTAGTAGAATTTTAAAATCTGTACCCAAAGTGCAACGGAAAGTATCACACTAAGTTATTTTATTAGAGAACATGGGTTTCTATATATTATTATCAACTCTGAATTGTTCATAGAAGTCTTTCACATTTTTGGTTAGATCCAAGGTCTATAAACAAAATGTGACTTATAACTCTTCCATATAAAAAAGAGCACCCCATTGTGTTCTTTTTGCATTACAGGCTTCTCTTATACAGTTTTTGATTGAAAATTGCCTCGGGATATTTGGAGAAGACATCACTTCTCTCTTGGGAGAGAATTCAAAGAGTTGTCATAACAATGAGAAGGCTGCAGGTACTGTGAATAGTTTAATAGGCTTTAGGGAGACACAGACAGCAAGGTTGCCAGGGGTCATGGCAGATACTTAGCCCTGTTCTGGAGCCCAGAGCATCCCCAGGGCAATGATTCCCAGCTGCTCCTTCTTCTGAAGGCTGGCTAGCAGGTCAGGGAGGCTTCACACTGTTGGAGACCCAAGATAGCATAGAAACTTCAAGACGTTTCTGGCAGTATTAGGAAATAGCATGGTATGATACAGTGTTTGGGGATTTTTTTTAACACAATTTTAAATGGATCCCACATCTATATTATATATGTTGTTAAGCATATAATGCATAATTATTAATTTCTACTTATAATATATAAATGTGCTCTGGTTGAAACCAGAGCAGGGGGGTTTTATTCCTGCTCCATCCTCTTTTTGATCAATGGCTCTTGAGGCACCACAGGATTCCGGTGCTCTTTAAAATGAGTTGAAAAGAACCAGCGTCATTGAGAGAAAAGGACTTGACTTGATGTCAAACCTAGGTATTTGTGTATTGGTGCTGGCTCTCAATTGGTCCCCATGTCTTCAATAAGGTAGCTTCTCCTCCTTTCATATGGTGGAGGAAGAGTTCCCAGAAGCAAGAGGGACTTTTCAAGAGTTAATGTGGGAGAGGACTGTGCAAAGGACCACGCCAAAGGTGGTGGTTTACAAGATGAGGAGGCATTATTTCTTAAGACCACACATCATAAAACTCACAGCAACACCATTACACACATATCCTTTCCTTCACTGGCTTTTCCTCCTCAGTTCTGTACACCAGCATTTCCTAAGGGGTATTCCAAGTAGGGTAGGAAGAATCTTTGAAATACTAACTCATTTTTTTTTACCTGAGATATTCCTTCCCTCATCCTTCTTCCTGTCTTAAGCTGCCTTAAGAGACAACTCACCTCCTCAGGGAATAGAAGCAAGAGGAGAATATGAGGAAAAGGGTGCTCTTTGATGCTTATGAGTCTTAAAGACTTAGCTTTCTAGGAAACAGAAATGATTCATGGCATAGAGTAGAAGATTTAGGTGGCAATCCCAAGGGGAAAAAGCCCAAAACCACTAGGTAGGTACATGGGATATCTGCACCATTTCCTGCATGGAAACCAAATGGAAGCAGAAATTCCTCACAGAACAGTGAGCTGACATGTCTAAGAACAATGGGACCCTCTATGTCCATGCAGAGTTTCTTATACCTCAACATGGAACATGTATCTCCTTCAGTCCCAGAAGAGTATGGAAGAAAAAGAAAGTCACTGGGTGTGAAAGACATGCCTCAGCAATAGGAGTACAGGCCAATTTCCCAGGACCAGAGAGCAGTCTGGACCCCGCAGCGGCTATTTATATACATCAATGACACAGAGCAATCAGATAAGTGGCACTTCACCATTTTACAACCTGTCTGGCACCAGAACACTCCAGAACAGACACACTCATGGGGGCAATTAAGAAAACCTAAATCTCTACCAGTCTTGGAACAGAGAATCAAACTGGACAACAAGTGAGCTATTTAGAACTACAGAACTGTACATTTCTGACTTATGCCAGTGTATAGACGGAGATTGCTATCAGTGCATATAGAATATATGATCCATGCATTGTTTTCCCTTTCCCAGAAAGGGTTCTCTCGTCAAATAGGCTTGGGAAATTCATATTTTCCTTTTGGAAGTCAAATGCACCAGTTTTTCCCAGATTTATTTGACATTATTCGACCCTTTTGAAGCGACCCCATTCATTAATGATCCTGGAAATATTTATTGCCTTGTGCCGAGTAGTATCTTATATATTTAGTTTAACTTGGTGTAGGCAGCATCATTTATGTTACAGTTGAGCAAACCAAAGCTTTAAAATGCTGAGTTTCGGGATCCCTGGGTGGCGCAGCGGTTTGGCGCCTGCCTTTGGCCCAGGGCGCGATCCTGGAGACCCGGGATCGAATCCCACATCGGGCTCCCGGTGCATGGAGCCTGCTTCTCCCTCTGCCTGTGTCTCTGCCTCTGTCTCTCTCTCTGTAACTATCATAAATAAATAAAAATTAAAAAAAATAAATAAAATAAAATGCTGAGCTTCCTAAGTGGCAGAACCAGGATGCTTCTGGTGCAGTGCTGGCCCCACACGAGTGGAGGTGCTGATGCACGTACTATATCCCAAAAAAGCCAAATTGCCCAGTGTTTAAGGTTATTTGGTGAAATGTTCCTCATCTTTTTATCCTTCGACAGCTTGTCTCATCTGTTGACTCTTAAAGCAATCGGTTATTTAAGAAATGTTAAGATATCTTCAAAGGGAAACATTCACAGCTGAGCAGTAGAAATTTGAACTCAGCTTCTCGCTGCTGATCTCCTTTTCTTTGGAAAGTTCTTCCTTCAATAGGGAATGTTGAGTAATTAAAAATCATCTCTGGAAACTGGTGGTCTATCAATGCACTCCTAACCTCTTATTGTTTTGCATTTTCTATGTTTTCTTTCAAGCCTTGTACTTGTATGTAGGTGTATATACACATGTATGTTTGAGTGTGTGTGTGAGGAAGTGTGTTTCCACACTTCATTGTGGTTTAGGCTCTTTACAGTAAATGTTAAACATATTTAACCAAAAACATCATCTCTGGGTGGGTTGGTGGGGTTGACAAGAGAACACAGACACCACATAGCCAGCATGTAATGACTACTTCCCAAGGACCCTGACTGCAGCAAGTCATCCTTGAAGATGGCCCAGAGCAGTGGAACCAGAGAAGTAGGGGTCAGGCAGATTGTGTCCTGATAGGCAATTCCTTTGGATGGTAGAAACTTGAGCACTCAGAAACCCAAGGAGAGAATCTGAGGCTGAGGGGAGCCTGGTTGTGAAAGCACAGGATTAACAACCTAGCTTGATTTGCATACCAAAAACTTATAGCTCTTAAAATCAGAAAAAAATAAAAAAATAAAATCAGATCTGATACCTGAACCCACTGATCACACCAGTAGAAAACAAACACCTACAGTTTCAGTGCCTCCAGATCAGTGTAATGGCAGTAACTGATGGCAGAGGAAATAATCACTTTGAGTCTGATCAAGTCCCTAGGTTTAACCGTCAGTCTGAAAGTTATTGGCAAGAACTCATCAATGCCATGAGGATGCTGTTAGCCAACATCAGAACATGGAGAGTTCTACACAACAAATGACTCAGTTTCCCTCTTCTAGCCTCTACAATGAACATGCTGTATAATGGCAATGGTGAAAATAAGTCTACGTGAATTAAAACACACTAATCTCCCTTCTTCCTTAGATTCTGTCCAGAACACCAAGGAAAGCAGTGCTTTCACAAACTCGTCCTTTGGCCACTGTGCTGGCACTTGGCAGAACAACCAGTGCACAGCTGCACCGTCTGAAAAATCAGGACAGCTCTTTGGAGTTTCCCTCACGGATATATTTCATAAGGACAACTTCCCGTTCCCAATACTGGTAGGTCTCAGTTTGGTCTTTTATTGCCTTCCTGAGGAGAGGGACCTCGGAGAGGCCAAGTGTCCTCATGCAAACCTACCCCAAATGGAGAAATCATTAGACAGCACCTGGCTTTGGGTGAGAAACTTGGTAGTGTCATTTGATTTACCTACTGCAGAGTCATGAGGCCAATACACTGAACGACGTTTTGTCCATTCCACTTGTTTCCACAGAGACCCATGTAGGCCTGTTCAGATCAGTCAAAATGGACTCTGTGTGCATGAATCATCTTCACATTCTGCTGTTGTCTTCCTAAACTCACAGTAGTCTCAGGTCTCTTTCAACTGAGTCTACTTAATCTAACAACTGAAAACATCTTACCTAAGCATAAAGACTCATCTGGAGGCATATATGAATCTGCTAATTCTAAAAGAGGATGTTAAATGACAGCCAGAGTTTGGCCTGTGTTATCTCCAATCGGTGTACTGAATTGTCAGTATGGAAATTTGCAGAGTACCCAGGACCTCTGCAATGCTGCACTAGATTTGGGAATGTTATCCTAGTGGTGAAGAAATTAACCACGTTAGTTACATGCTAGCTGCTACCCCAGTCCTTGCATCACAGCAATTTTAGGGGGTAGCTAGAACTATCATCTTCCACACATTATAAATGGATTAGAAAATTTTCAGTACAGTTCGCATGTGCCCCAGGTAACACAGTAGATCAGAAGCATAGTAGGTTTCTGAACCTTAGGTCCATCTGACTCCAGCGCTTATATCTTTCTACACTGTAGGGAGAGGACATGAAGATAGAGCAAAGGACGTTGAAAGACTCATGAAGGGAATGTAATCAGAGAATAAGAGAGTATTTGAGCTTTTCTTTTAAAGAGGAAGGGAAATAGAGATAGTAGGAATGGAGGATACAATCACTTAAAGAGGAATCAACAAATGGGAAATGGGTATAGAAAAAGATTTCCATATATGGGGAAGAGCATCTATGGAAGGGAATAATGAGAAAAGACTGATAAAGTAGGAGACAGGTGAGGATTCCACAAGGCCTTGAAACACGGAAGTTTGATTTAAAAAGGGTAAAGTCAATGAAAAAAATCTGATTTAAATAAGTGATTACAAAGTTTCAGTGTATGTAAGGTGGATTTTGGGTAAAACTATAGAGAGACATTGACTAAAGAATCTAAACTGACTTTACTTCTTGGAGCTCTAAAACTGTATACCATCCGATAGCCTAGCTCTTTCAAAAAGGAAGCAAGCTTTTGCTCTGGGCTTGGGATATGAAATGCCATATACTCTTCTTTTTTTCCTACATTATGTGCTTTCCTTATCAAATCAAAAATGACCACTCATGGAAGGCATCTTCAGAAAATCAGCCAGTATAAAATCATGCAGAATCCTAAAAAAGAAACTAAATTCTGGGGACAGAGTGAACTTGGACAGTGAATCTGTTCTTCTGGTAGCATCTGTTTTAAAGGTGGGGAAAGTTCCAGCTTTATCCACACATGAGTTACTCAAGCTGTGATGGTGTCTTTCATTATGATTGCCCAAGAAAAAACATAGGCATAACTGATTAAGAACTTGTCAAACTGGAAAACACTTCATGAAATCAAAATTTAAGGAAGCTACTGTAGAAGGTAAAAGCTCCTTACATTAGAAATACTTTCTGTTTTCACCAAACACCTCCCACCTGAGGACTCCATGCAAAAGACTAATACTAATGTGACTACTATAATAATAAGAAATTTCAAAATACACATTAACACATACATAATGTTTACCAAAGAAAACATCCTGTCTCTGATGACTTCCTCACAATGCTCCTAATGAAGGCAGTTTCCAAAAGAAAAATCACATGAAAAATTTGAGAATAGATCTAGAAGTTTACAATAGTAAGCAAATGTTTACTTAATGAGGAATATAAAAAGGCTCAGTGAGGCGACCAATCATTGTTAACCATCATTGTCTCCTGTTTCTTGATGCCTTTTACTTTATAAGTCATGGAGGAAGGATTTTGCCATTTGTGTCTCCTTTCACCAGATCCTAGGTATCCTTTTGTTAATATTTGTGATGTCTAGCCCACCATCCAAGGTTGTAACGACACAGTAACCAGCTCTAGCTACATGCCTCTTTTGATAAATCTAACTTTAGGAGTAGGTGCAACGGACAAATGTAGTTTGGAATTCTGAAAATTCAGTAGATCGACTCAAGAACTAGATTAATTTGGAAATTATACAGCTACATCACAGATATCCCATTCTATTGCTAAAATGGTAATGGAGAAAGAACTGAAAACTAGAACAAAGAATTTAATCCATCTACCTTGGCACTTGCTAACAGCTCTGAACAAAACTATATTAAGGCAGTTATTATGGCACTCTTAGAACCAAGGTCATATTTGGTCCTTTCTTGTCGCAAGTGGTCTTTCCTTGCCCCCCATTACTGTTCAACTATACGATAAATAGCAATAGTCCCTGACCACTACTACACTGGGCTAGAGTAAAACACACCAGTAAATATATATATAGGCATCAAGACACAGGGGAAAGAATGATGATACGTTAGGTACTCGAATAGCATGATAAGTGTTGCCCTCTTGAAGGTGCACACCTGCAATTGATGTTTCTAGCAAGGTTTAGTAGGGTCTTTTCCATTTCCATGTTATAGGCACAGACTAGGAAGATGGTGACCACGTGTGCATAGAGTTCTTAGACATTTCTGAAGCTTTCCCTACCTAAAGTTGACTAATCTTTGTGGAGAATCAGACTCTGCAACCTTGGCCTGAATAGTATCATGTCAAACTCTCTGGAGAATTGGTCTACACTAGAAATGAATACATCCTCAGGACCATCATGAGTTTGCCATTAGACTCTCTACTTTTGTACAGTTAAGGAAAGGAAGAATGAAGCAATGATGAGAGTAGCTTTTGTAGTAGTTTGCAAAAAAGCACACAAAAGAGTAAGTGCCATATGATAGAAGGGAGCTTTGTCTTCCTTTCCACTGAAGCGTACGCTCTGCTTTGATGCTTTCGTTTTTGTTGGAGAAAATCCACAACCTGTTTTTGCACATGCAAGTCAATGGAGAGTATGAGGTGAACTCCGTGTGGGTCACAGTTTGGGTATCTATGAAGAAATTAGGGACTGAACTGAAGTTTTGAACTAAGTGTTTTCTCTGTGATATTTCCAATATATATCTTTTATCATATATACATATATTTGTGTGTGTGTGAGTCTCTACATCTCTGTGAGTGTGTCTGTTTGCATGTATTTATTTATTTTTCTATCCACATAAGGATTTTCTTGAAAATATCGAAGGAAGTTTACTTTCATCGGAACTCTATGAAAAATGGCTTGATGTTCTTGACGAAGTGACTGAGGAGGAGAAAATAAATGCAGCCCAGAGGTAATGATGCAATAATTACTCTACTCTGGTCATGGCTCAGAAATACAGCCAATATACTATTAGGAAAATATTGGCTTCCTTCTTGCCACTTTGACCACTAAAATAACATTCAATGCCAAATAGTTTCAATTCTTCACACCCACGGAGGCCAGTTTCAGAATACAGGCATGCCTTATGGCTATTATTGCTCTTCGTCTGACCTTATTAACGTGGACTCCTTAGCCATTGTACACCTTCTGAATATATGAAAATGGTAGACAAAAGTCAGTGGCCTAAGAGAGATGCCAGAGCATCAACAGCCCATGGTATAACCTTCAGTTTGTCAACATTCAACCGGAGTGGGTTAGCTCAGAAATTGAATTCGGTAAAACATATTTGTATACATTCATGCCTGGAACTCTGCTACAGCAGGTTGTATACTAGATCTAGTAAGATGTTCTCTGCTCTCTGTCTCTATACTTCCAGCAGCTAAGTGCAATGACTTGCCTTATTCAAAAGTACATCTTTCTGACTTTAGGCTTCTAGCTCAGCTGCCAAATGTGAATGTTGTTGTCTTGCGGTACCTTTTTGGAGTGTTATACAGCATTGAGCAAGAATCCTCACCCAACCAGATAACACCTTATGATTTATCAGTGTGTATAGCCCCAAGCATTCTTTGTCCACCTAATTCTGGCAGCTTGGAATTGGAAGAGAACTTCGTAAAAAAGGTAGGGAGAGCTCTCATATGTGTCCCCTGGGGTTTAGAATCCATGCTTTGAATCTGAAATGTGTAGTAGTAATTACGAAGGATCAGTTCTGAAAAGTGCACATCTTCATAGGCTTCCTTGGAATGGCAGAGTTTGCTATCCTTCTCTGGTGGAATATGGGAAGGGGTGTTGTTAAAGTGGGAAACACAGAGCAGTTGAGTCACTTCTTTCCCATCCAGGAGATTCAATACTAGACTGACTAAACAAAAGAGAGAGAAGAGTGATGTAATATGGTAGAAAAGACCTGGGCTCTAGAGTTTGACAAGCCAAGGTTCAAATCTCAGCCTGATCCTTGAGGGGGGGAGCTTGTAAACTTGGGCGAAGGCATGGTTTCCTCATGACACAATGGTAACAAGACCTAGCTCCTGTTGTCGTTACTGGCACATCCTAGGTGTCTCGGGCACTATGAGCACCCATGGCTCCAAACACATTGGCTTTGCTCTGCAAGTTGTGGCTCATTTAGAAAAATACTTGGCTACTCTTTTGCCTCTGCTACATCAGACAGAAACTAGTGAGATATTCCAGAACATCCTAATGAAGCCACACATGCCTAATAAGATGGCAGCTTTTCCCCAAGCTCATGCCGAGAGCCAGCATTAGGCAAAGCAAGACCTGAGAAGGGACTGCAGTTAGACAGACAGACATGTTTTCTCCCCAGCCCTGTGAGTTTTTACTCAAAAAAAAAAAAAAAAGAAAAGAAAAGAAAAGAGAAAGAAAAAGAAAACATCAAAAAAAATCCACAGGAATATCCACATTCCAAAAAATATTCTTCCCTATTTAAGAAATGGATTTCATAGGATTTTGTCTATGCTTTATACATTTTAATCAGATATTATCCTAAGTTACAACCCAATATTTTCTGGAAGCAAAAGTTTACAAAATAAGTAAACTTTAAGAAGGTAGGTTACTTTGAAAGCTATCCTAGTTTTAAAGATGTAACCACTGGTATCACAATATTAGTTATTAAATGCCACAAATTAGGACTTTAGCCCACTGACTAGTAGTATTTTAAAATCTGTACTCAAAGTACAACAGAAAGTATCATTCTTTCTTATTTTATTAGAGAACTTGGGTTTCTATATATTTTTATCAACTCTGAAGTTTTCATAGAAGTCTTTCACATTTTTGGTTAGATCCAAGGTCTATAAACAAAATGTGACTTCTAACTCTTCCATATGAAAAAGAGCACCCCATTGTGTTCTTTTTGCATTACAGGCTTCTCTTATACAGTTTTTGTATGAAAATTGCCTCGGGATATTTGGAGAAGACATCACTTCTCTCTTGGGAGAGAATTCAAAGAGTTGTCATAACAATGAGAAGGCTGCAGGTACTGTGAATAGTTTAATAGGCTTTAGGGAGACACAGACAGCAAGGTTGCCAGGGGTCATGGCAGATACTTAGCCCTGTTCTGGAGCCCAGAGCATCCCCAGGGCAATGATTCCCAGCTGCTCCTTCTCTGAAGGCTGGCTAACAGGTCAAGGGAAGTTTTACACTGTTGGAGACCCAAGAAAGCATAGAAACTTCAAGACGTTTCTGGCAGTATTAGGAGATAGCATGGTATGATACAGTGTTTGGGATTTTTTTAAACACATTTTTAAATGGATCCCACATCTATATATATGATATATGTAGTTAAACATATAATGCATAATTATTTATTTCTACTTATAATATATAAATGTGCTCTGGTTGAAACCAGAGCACGGGACTTTTATTCCTGCTCCATCCTCTTTTGATCAGTGGCTCTTGAGGCACCACAGGATTCCAGTGCTCTTTAAAATGAGTCGAAAAAAACCAGCATCATTGAGAGAAAGGACTTGACTTGATGTCAAACTACCTCTCTAGAGTACAAACTCCAGTGCCCCATTTATCAGCTATATGACCTTTTGCCAATTACTCTAGCTCGGTATCACTTTATTCATGCCTAAAATGTGGATAAAAATAATGTCTAAATCTTAGAAATGTTGTCAAGATTCAATAAGATAAAGGATGTAAAACACATTTCTAAATGGCAATGAATAGAACTAGGATACGTTCCCCTGGACTAGTGCGAGTATTATTGGAGCCTAGCTAATCACAGCTCATTGGCAACACCCCATTTTTTGTAAAACGGAGTTTAGATTCAGAACCTGGAGACACACATCATCAATCCCTCCATACTTTTGACATGTCTTAGTTTTACGACATATACCTCATTGTGTTGAGGGAAGCTTTTGGATAATCCGTGTCATCAGGAATTAAGATGAGTCAGTGCTGGTGTAAGACAAGTGTTTGTTTTTTGTGTCATCACTGACAGAAAAACAAACTGTTGAATCCAAGCCTGTGAGAGTGATAGTGATTTCCAAAAGAGCACAACTGCAGAATGCTACCAAGTCCCCATCTGGCATGGGTCCATCCACCTACATGTCTATAGTTTAGTAAGTCACTGAAGACTGGAATCTCCATAATGACCCTTGACACTTCCTCTTTATCTCTTTTTCCAATGAATGAGAAATGAACCCCTTCCAAGACCCAGCTATTTCCATTTAAAGTTTTTTCCTTGGTCCCATATATTCATATTGAGGAAATCTTCCCACAAATTATCTCCTCTTTCTTCAATGCCTATCATATCCTATGACATGGTTTTTGAATTGTATTGTACTGTGTTGTGTTGTATACTTTTATATGGATAATAAAAATCATTCCATAACCTAGTAGGTTAGACAACCATTTCTTTGGTTATGATTCACATAACACATCAGTGGAGGTTCATCTGAGCAGTTCTGGTCTCAGCTGAGGGAACTTGTGCACTTGCAGTTAGCCTGCAGCTCATCTGGAGCTAACCTAGGTGTTTGTGTATTGGCGCTGGCTCTCAATTGGTCCCCATGTCTTCAATAACGTAGGTTCTCCTCCTTTCATATGGTGGAGGAAGAGTTCCCAGAAGCAAGAGGGACTTTTCAAGAGTTAATGTGGGAGAGGAATGTGCAAAAGACCACGCCAAAGGTGGTGGTTTACAAGATGAGGAGGCATTATTTCTTGAGATCACACATCATAAAACTCACAGCAGCACCACTACCGCACATATCCTTTTCTTCACTGGCTTCTCATTCTCAGTTCTGTACACCAGCATTTCCTAAGGGGTATTCCAAGTAGGGTAGGAAGAATCTTTGAAATACTAACTCATTTTTTTACCTCAGGTATTCCTTCCCTCATCCTTCTTCCTGTCTTAAGCTGCCTTAAGAGGCAACTAAATCACCTCCTCGGGCATAGAAGCAAGAGTAGAATATGAGGAAAAGGGATCTCCATGTTGCTTATGAGTTTATCAGAGTTAGCTTTCTAGGAAACAAAAATGATTCGTGGCATAGAGTAGAAGATTTAGGTGGCAATCTCATGGGAAAAGCCAAAACCACAGGGTAGGAGTATAGGATATCTGCACCTTTCCATGGATAGAAACCTAAAGGAAGCAATAATTCCTGACAGAATAGCAAGCTGACATGTCCAGGAAAGATGGGGCACTCTATGTCCATGCAGTTTCTTATACCTCAACATGGAACAGATCAGTTAGTAAAAGTATCTCCATCAGTCCCAGAATAGTTGGGAGAAATAGAAAGCCACTGGGTGTGAAAGACATGCCTCAGCAACAGGAGTACACACCAACTTCCCAGGATCAGACAGCAATTTGGACACTTCAGCAGCTACTGTATACACCAATGACACAGAGCAACCAGATAAGTGGCACTTCACCAATTTACAGCCTCCCCAGCACCAGAAGACTCCAGAACATAGACACACTCATGGGGGCAATTAAGAAAACCTAAATCACTACCAGTCTCAGAACAGAGAATCAAACTAGGCATCAAGTGAACTATTTAAAACTACAGAACAGTACATTTCTGACTCATGCCAGTGTATAGACAGAGATTGCTATCAGTGCATATAGAATATATGATCCATGCATTGTTTTCTCTTTCCCAGGAAGGGTTCCCTTGTTAAATAGGTCTAGGAAATTCTTACTTTCCTTTTGGAAGTCAAATGCCCCAGTTTTCTTCCACATATATTTGACATTATTCCACCCTTTTGAAGTGACCCCTTTAATTAATCATCCTGGGAACATTTATTGCCTTGTGCAGAGTAGTGACCAGGTGTTTAAGGTTATTTGGTGAAATGTTGCTCATCTGTTTATCCTTCGACACCTTGGCTCATCTGTTGACTCTTAAAGAATTCAGTTATTTAAGCAATGTTAAGGTATCTTCAAAGGGAAACATTCTTTTGAGCAGTAGAAACTTTGAACTCAGCTTCTCACTGCTGATCAACTTTTCTTTGGAAAGTTCTTGCTTCAGTAGGGAATGTTGAGTAATTAAAAATCATCTCTGGAAACTGGTGGTCAATAAATGCATTCATAACCTCAGGATACCTTGTTTTCCTTATTCTATGTTCCCTTTCAAGCCTTGTGCTTGTGTGTAGGTTTATATATACATGTATGTTTGAGTGTGTGTGTGAGGAAGTGTGTTCCACACTTCATTGTGGTTTAGGCTCTTTTCAGTAAATGTTCAACCTATTTAACCGAAAACATCATCTCTGGGTGGGTTGGTGTGGTATCACAAGGGAACACAGCCACCACATAGCCAGCATGTAATGACTATTTCCCTTGGACCCTGACTGCAGAAAGTCATCCTTGAAGATGGCCCAGAGCAGAGCAACAGAGAAGTAGGGTCAGGCAGATTGTGTCCTGAGAGGCAGATCCTTTAGATGTTAGAACTTGAGCACTCAGAAAGTCAAAGAGGAAATCAGGCTGAGGGGAGACTGGCTGTGAAAGCAGAGATTACCACACTCAGTTTGATTTGCATACCAAATCCTTCTAGCCTTTAAAATCAGATCTGACACCTGAACCCACTGATCACTCCAATAGAAAACAAACATCTACAGGTTCAGTGTCTCCTGTTGCATTGCAAAGACAGTAACTGATGGCACAGGAAATACTGACCTTCATCTGATCGAGTCTCAGATCAGTCTGAAGGATATGAGGAAGAACTCTTCAACACCATAACGATGCTGTTAGCCAACATCAGAACGTGGAGAGTTGTACACAACAAATGACTTCCGTTCCCTCCTCTAGCCACTACAATGAACATGCTGTATAATGGCAATGGTGAAAATAAGGCTAAGTGAATGAAAATACACTAACCTCCCTTCTTCCTTAGATTCAGGCCAGAAGACCACTAAAAGAAGTCTTTTCAGAAGGTTAGCCTTTTGGTGCTGCGGTGGTATTTGCTGGAAACAAGTGCACAGCTGAGCCTTCTGCAGAACCCAGAGAGCGCTTTGGAGTTCCCTCTCGCGGATATCTGTAGTAATGACAACTTGCCCTTCCCAATTCTGGTAGGTCTCAGGCTGGTCTTTTATTGCCTTCCTGAGGAGGGGGACCTCAGGGAGGCCAAGTGTTCTCATGCAAACCTACCCCAAATGGGGGAAATCAATAGACAGCCCCTGGCTGTGGCTGAGAAGCTTTGGTAGTGTCATTTGATTTAGCTACTGCAGAGTCATGAGGCCAATACAGCAGGACAACTTTTTGTCCATTCCACTTTTTCCCAGAGACCCATGTAGGCCTGTTTAGATCAGTCAAAATGGACTCTGTGTGCATGAATCATCTTCACATTTTCCCATTGTCTTCTGAACTCACAGTAGTCTCCGGTCTCTTTCAACTGAGTCTACCTAATCTAACAACTGAAAACATCTTACCTAAGCCTAAAGACTCATCCTGTGCCAAGTATGAATCCATGAATCCTAACAGAATATGTTAAATGACAGTCACAGAGGCATCTTCAAAAAATCAGCAGTATAAAATCATGCAGAATCCTAAACAGAAACTAAATTCTGGGGACAGAGTTAACTTGGATAGTGAATCTGTTCTTGTGGTAGCATCTGTTTTAAAGGTGGAGAACTTCTAGCTTTTCTGCACATGAGTATGTGAAGCTGTGATCGGTGTCTTTCATTATGATTGCCCACGAACTGACATAGGCATAACTGATTAAGAACTTGACACACTGGAAAACAGTTCATGAAATCAAAAATTTAAGGAAGCTGCTGTAGGAGTTAAAAGCCCCTTACATTAGAAATACTTTCTGTTTTCACCACACACTGCCCACCTGAAGACACCTTGCCAAATATAAAATACTACTATGACTACTAGTAATAATAATAATAATTAATAACAATATAATATCAGTCCATTCATCCCTAAAATGTGGATGAAACATAATGTCTAAATCTTAGAAATGTGGGATCCCTGGGTGGCGCAGCGGTTTGGGCCTGCCTTTGGCCCAGGCACGATCCTGGAGACCCGGGATCAAATCCCACATTGGGCTCCCGGTGCATGGAGCCTGCTCTCCCTCTGGCCTGTGTCTCTGCGCCTCTCTCTCTCTGTGACTATCATAAATAAATAAAAATTAAAAAAAATAAAATCTTAGAAATGTTCTACAGATTAAATAAAATAATATATGTTAAAATACATTTCTGAAAAAGCAGTTAATGGAACTAGGAGAAGTTTCCCTGAGACTAGTGTGAGTATTATTGGAGCCTCGCTAATCGCAGCTCACTGGCAACACCCAATTTGTTAAACGGAGTTTAGATTCAGAACCTGGAGACAACATATCCTCAATCCCTCCATACTTTTGACATGTCTTCATTTTTTCTTTAGTGTAATCCATATCATTAGGAATTAAGATGAGTCTAGTGTCATGTCTGACAGTATGCTGTTATAAGACAAATGTTTGTTTTTTATTTCATCAGTGACAGAAAAACCACCTGTTGAATCCAAGCCAGTGAGAGAGAGGAGTGATTTCCAACAAGGCACAACTGCAGAATGCTACCAAGTCCCCATCTGGCATGGGTCCATCCACCTACATGTCTACAGTTTACTAAGTCATTGAAGACTGGAATCTCCATAATGATACTTGACACTTCCTTTTTCTTTATTCTTCCCATGAGTGAAAAATGAACCCCTTCCACGATCCAGCTATTTCCATTTAAAGGTTTTTCATTGGTCCCATATATTCATATTGAGGAAATCTTCCCACAAATTATTTCCTCTATCTTCAATGCCTACCATATCTATCATATTACATAGTTTTGTATTGTGTTGTGTTGTATGTATTTATATGAATAATAATCATTCCATAACTCAGTAAGTTTGACAACCATTTCCTTTGGTTATGATTCACATAACACTTCAGTGGAGGCTCATCTGAGCAGTTCTGGTCTCAGCTGAGGTCACCAGTGCACTTGCAGTTAGCCTCAAGCTCCTCTGGAGCTTACCTAGGTGTCTATTGTTGCTGTCTCTCAATTGGTCCCCATGTCTTCAATAAGGTAGCTTCTCCTCCTTTCATATGGTGGAGGAAGAGTTCCCAGAAGCAAGAGGGACTTTTCAAGAGTTAATGTGGGAGAGGACTGTGCAAAGGACCACGCCAAAGGTGGTGGTTTACAAGAAGGAGGCAATATTTCTTGAGACAACACATCATAAAACTCACAGCAGCACCAGTACCACACATATCCTTTCCTTCACTGGCTTTTTGGAAGGGTTGTTTGTAAAGTGGGAAAAACGCAGAGCAGTTGAGTCCGCTTCTTTCCCATCCATGAGATTCAATACTAGACTGACTAAACAAAAAGAGAGAAGATGGTAATATGATAAAAAAGACCTGGCTCCGGAGTTTGCAAGCCAAGGTTCAACCTCTCCAGCCTGATCCTGGATGGGGGAGCTTGTAAACCTTGGGCAAGCCAGGCTATCCCCATCACATGACCACAATGGTAACAAGACCCAGCTCCTGTGGTCATACTGCACATCCTAGTTATTCGTCACTATGAGCGCCGCATGGCTCCAAACCAATTGGGCCTTGCTCCTGCAAGTTGTGGCTCATTTAGAATAATAACTTGGCTACTCTTATTGCCCTCTGCACAATCAGACAGAAACTAGTTTGAGATAATTGCAGAACATCCTAATGAAGCCACAATCCTAATAAGATGACGCTTGTTCCCCCAGCTCATGCCGAGAGTCCAGCATTAAGCAAAGCCAGACTGGAAGGGACTGTGGTTAGACAGACAGACAGTTTTCCCCAGCCCTGTGAGTTTTTACTCAAAAAAAAAAGAAACGAAAGAAAAGAACACATCAAAAAAAATCCAACAAGAATATCTTTTCCTCCAAAAACTATTCCTTCCCTTTTAAGAAATGGATTTCATAGACTCTGTCTATGCTTTAATACATTTTAAATCAGATTGATACAAGTTACAATCCAATATTTTCTGGATCACAATTTTACAAAATACGTAAACTTTTAGAGGTACTTACTCTTTGACAAAAACATCCTAGTTTTACAGATGTAACTTTGGTATCACAATGTTAGGTATGAAATTAGGCCGACAAATTAGGACTTTAGTCCACTGACTAGTAAAATTTTAAATCTGTACCCAAAGTACAAACATGAAAGTATACTCTTTCTTATTTATTAGAGAATGGGTTCTTTATTTTTATCAACTCTGAATTTTTCATAGAAAGTCTTTCACATTTTTGGTTATATCCAGTCTCTAAACAAAATGTGACTATAACTCTTCCATATGAAAAATAGCACCCCATTTGTGTTCTTTTGCATTACCGGCTTCTCTTGTACATTTTTGATTGAAAATTGGCCTCAAGATTATTTGGAGAAGACATCACTTCTCTCTTGGTAGAGAATTCAAAGAGTTGTCAAACAATAGAGGCTGCAGTCTGTGAATAGTTTTAATAGGCTTTAGGAGACACAGACAGCAAAGTTTTGCCAGGGGTCATGGCGATACTTAGCCCTGTTCTGGAGCCCAGCGCATCCCCAGGGCAATGATACCCCATCTTCTCCTTCTTCTGAAGACTGGCTACAGGTCGGGAGGTTTCACCCTGTTGGAGACCCAAGAAAGCAGAAACTTCCAGATGTTTCTGGCAGGTATTATAGGAGAATAGCATGGTAGATACAGTGTTTGGGATTTTTTTTAACAACAATTTTAAATGGATCCCACATCTATAATTATATGATATATGTAGTTAAACCTATAATGGCCTAATTATTTTTTTTTCTACTTAATAATATATAAATGTGCTCTTGTTGAAACCAGAGCATGGACTTTATTCCCTGCTCCATCCTCTTTTTGATGCATTGGCCTTAGGCACCACAGGATTTCCAGTGCCTTTAAAATGAGTTGAAAAGAAAAACAATGAGTTGAAAGGCAACCAGCATCATTGAGAGAAAAGGCTTGACTTGATGTCAATCTCTCTCCAGAGTGCAAATTCCATTGGTCCATTTATCACTATACAAACCTTTGGCCAATACTAGCTTGGTATCACTCTATTCCTGCCTAAACATGTGGTAAAAGTATGTCCTAAATTTAGAAAGAAATGTTGTCCAAGATTCAATAAGATATGGGATGTAAAAACATTTCTAAAAGCAAATTCTTAGAACTATGAGAATTTCCCCTGAGACTAGTGGCGAGTTTATTGGAGCCTAGCATCACAGCTCACTGGCAACACCCCCATTTTTGTAACACGGAGTTTAGATTCAGACTGGAGACACACCATCATCAATCCCTCATACTTTTTGACCTGTCTTCGTTTTACACATATACCCTCATTGTGTTGAGGGAAGCTTTTGGACAATCCGTGGTCTCAGGAATTAAGATGAGTCTAGTGCCATGTCTGAGAATATGCTGGGTGCAAGACAATTGTTTGTTTTTCATGTCCTCAGTGACAGAAAAACAAACTGTTGAATCCAATCCATGCTAGTGATAGTGATTTTCCAACAGAGCTCACAACTGCAAATGCTACCAGTCCCATTTGGTCCTCCACCTACATGTCTACAGTTTGTACGGTCACGAAGACTGGAATCGCCCTATGACCCTTGACAACTCCTCTTTATTCTGTTTTTTTTCCATGAATGAGAAATGAACCCCTCCAAACCCAGCTATTTTCCATTTAAAGTTTTTCCTGGGCCCATATATTTTATATTGAGAATCTCCCTACAAATTATCTCCTCTTTCTTCAATGGCCTATCATATCCTATGACTATTTTTAATTGTATTGTACGGTGTTTGTATACTTTTATATGGATAATAAAAATCATTCCCTAACTCAGTAGTTTACCACACACCCATTCTTTGGTTATGATTCACTAACAACTTCAAGTGGAGACTCTCTGTGCCGTTCCTGTCCTCAGACTGAGGTAAAGCAGAGATTTCAAACTCGCCCTGATTTGGGATAACGCAAATCCTTCTAGCTTTTAAATCATATCTGACATCTTAACCCACTGTTCACTCTCCAGTAGAAAACAAACATCTACAGGTCAGTGCCTCCTGTTTGCATTGCAAGACAGTAACTGATTGGCACGGACTACTGACTTTCAATCTGATCAGTCCCAAGGTTTAACCATCAGTCCTGAAGATATGGGCAAGAACTCAACAATGCCATTCGGATGCTGTTAGCCAACATCAGAACATGGAGTTCTACACAACAAACTGACTCAGTTTCCCTCTTCTAACCCTGCATGACACACTGTATAATGGCAATCCCCGTTAAAAATAGAGGCCTAAGTGATAAAACCACGAATCTCCTTCTTCCTTAGATTCAGTCCAGAACACCTTGAAAAGCACTCTTTTAGAGACTCTGCCTTCTTTGCAGACATGGCACTTCCCAGTACAACAGTACACACAGCTTCTACTGTCGCAAAACCAGACAGCTCTTTGAGTTTTTCCCTTATGGATATCTGTTGATAAGGACCATCATGCCTTTACCATACTGGTAGGTCCTCATTAGTCTTTTCTTGCCTTCCTGAGGGAGGGGACCTCGAGAGTCCAAGTGTTCTCATTCAAACCACCCCTCAAGGGGAGAAATCATTTAGACAGTCCCTGGCTTTGGCTGAGAACTTTTGCTAGTGTCATTTGATTTACCTACTGCTGAGTCATTTGGCCCATACAACGCACGACGTTTTGTCCCATTCCACTTGTTTCCAAGCAGAGACTCCTTGTAGGACTTGTTCGATCAGTCAAAATGACTCTGTTGCATGAATCATCTTCACATTTCGCTATTGTCTTCCGAACTCACATATCTCAGGTCCCTTCAACTGAGTCCTACTTATCTAACAACTGAAAATATCTTCTAAGCATAAAGACTCATCCTGAGGCATATATGAATCGCTAATTCTAAAAGAGGCTGTAAATGACAGCCACAGAGTTTTGGCCTGTGTTATCTCAATCAGTGTAATGAATTGTCAGTGTGGAATTTACTGAGTACCCATTACCTACCTCTGCAACCCTGCACTGGATTTGGGATGTTATCCTGGTGTGAAGAATTAACCAGTTCGTTACATGCTTGCTACTTCCCAGTCCTTGCATCACAGCAATTTTAGGGAAGCCTGGAACTATCTCCTCCACACTTTACAATGAATTTGAAAGCTTTAGTACAGTTTCGCCATTTGCCCCAGGTCACACAATAGATCAGAAAGCATCAAATAATCGGTTTTTCCGATCCCTTGGTCTTCAGACCTCCGCCATATTATCTTGCTACCCTGCGGGAGATGAACATGAAGATAGATCAAAAGACGTGAAAGACTCATGAAGGAAATGTAATATATAATAAAGAATAGAGCATTTGAGCTTTTTTTTTTTTAAGAGGAAAGAGAATAGAGATAGTAGAATGGGGATCAATCACTTAAAAGATGAATCAACAAATGGGAATGAGTATGGCAAAAGATTTCCATCTTGGGGCAGAGCATCTATGTAAGGGAATCAGGAAACAAGAACTGGTAAATTAGAGACAGGCGAGGATTCCACAAGGCCCTTGAAACACTGAAGTTGATTTAAAAGGTAAATTCAATGAAAAATCTGAATTAAAATGTGATTTAACAATGTTTCAGTGTATGACCTAAGGTGGATTTTGGGTAGAAACTATAGGGAGACATTGACGAAAGAATCTAATTGACTTTACGCCTTCCAGCTCTAAAACCATATCCCTCACATAGCCTAGCTCTTTCAAAAAGGTACAAGCTTTTACTCTGGGCTTGGGATCTGAAATGCCATATACTCTTCTTTTTTCTGACAGGATCTGCTTTCCTTATCAATGAGAACGGACCACCTCACGGAAGGCATATTCAGAAAACCAGGTAGTATAAAGTCATGTGGATCCTAAAGAAGAAACTAAATTCTGGAGACGAGTGAGGCATTACAGCAAATTCTGTTCTTGGGGTAGCATTTGTTTTTAAAGGTGGGGAAAGTTCTTAGCTTTATTCCACACATGAGTGCAGTCCAGCTGTGATTGGTGTCTTTCATTATGAATTGCCCAAGGAGCGACATGGGCAAAACTGATTAAGCACTTCTCAAACTTGGAAGAACCCTTCATGAAATTCAAAATTTAGGAATCTGCTGTATGAGTTAAAGCCCCATACATGAGAAATACTTTCTGTTTTCAACACCACCACCCCCCTGATACCATGCAAATACTATACTAATATACTACTAGTAATAATAAGAATTTCAAAATATACACTGACACCCTACCTAATGTTTACCAAGCAAACATCTGCTTTTGATGACTTTTCCTCACCACAAATCCCTATGAAGGCAGTTTCCAAAACGAAAACTCATATGACACATTGAAGATAGGTATAGAAGTTCACACTAGTAAAGCAACATGTTACTTTATGAGGAACTAAAAAAAGGCTCAGTGAGGAACACCAATCATTCTTAAACCATCATTGTCTCATTGTCTCCTGTTTCTTAGTGCCTTTATAATTCATGGAGGAAGGATTTGCCATTTTTGTCTCCTTTCTCACCACATCCTAGGCATCCTGAGTAATATTTGAGATGTCTAAAATCTGCCATCCAAGTTTATAACGACATGGGTAACCACCTCTAGCTACATGCCTCTTTGATAAATCTACTTTTTGGAGTAGGTTTGCAAACCACAAAAGTAATTTGGATTTCTGAAAATTCATGTAGATCGACTCACGAAATGGATTACTTTGGAAATGAAATACAGCTCTCATAACAGATGATTCCCATTCTAAATTGCTACATGGTAATGGAGAAAGATGTGAGAAACTAGAATAGAGAATTTAATCCATCTAAATTGGCCCTTGCTAACAGCTCTCACAAAACTATGTTAAGGGCAGTATGATGACACTTCTAGAACCAGGTCAGATGTGGTCCTTCTTGTCACATTTGGTCTTTCCTGTTCCCCCCTTACTTTTAAACTATATGAAAGATACCATATTCTCCTGACCACTACTCTACACTGGGCTAGAGTAAAACACGCCAGTAACTATATATATAAGGCATCAAGACACAGGAAGAATGATCATCCATTAGGTACTTGAATACCATATAAGTGTTTCCCTCTGAAGGTGCACACATACAATGATGTTTCTCGCAAGACTTAGTAGGTCTTTTCTATTTCCCGTGTTATAGGCACAGACTAGGAAGATGGTGACGCCACGTGTGCATAGAGTTCTTAGACATTTCTGAAGCTTTCCCTACCCTAAAGTTGACTATCTTGTGGAGAATCAGACTCTGCAACCTTGGCCTGAATATATCATGGTCAAACTCTCGGAGAATCTTGTCTACACTATAATGAATACCTCCTCATGCCATCTAAGTTTCCATAGACTCCTCTACTTTTGTATAGTGTCAGGAAAAGGAAGAATGAGCAATTATGATAGGAAAGGAGCTTTTTGTAGTAGTTGCATAAAAGCACCAAAGAGTACGTGCCATATGATGGATGGAGCTTTGTCTCCTTTCCACTGAAATCTAGCTCTGCCTTTGATGCTCCATTTTGTTAGAGAAATCCACAACCTGCCTTTTGCATGGACAAGTCAATGGGAGTCAAGCTGACCGCCTATGTGGGTCACAGTTTGGTATCTATGAAGGAATTAGGAACTCAACTGAAAGTTTTCAACTAAGTGTTTTCCCTCTGTTATATTTCCAATATATATTTTGTTTAATATGCATATATAGTGTGTGTGTGTTTTTCTGTGTATATTTTGGTGTGTATTTTTTTTATCCACATAATGAGTTTCTTGAAAATATCGAAGGATTTTACTTTTCATCGGACCTGTCTCATTAAAAATGCTTGGTGTTTCTTGACGAAGTGACTCAGAAGGAAAAATAAATGCTGCCCAGAGGTTAATGATTAGCAATAATTTACTCTACTCTGGTCATGGCTCAGAATACAGCCAATATACCAATTACAAATCTTGGTTTCCTTCTTGCCACTTTGACCCCTAAAATAACTTCAAGCCAAATGGTTTCTTTTTTTTTAAAATAATAAATTTTATTTTTTTATTGGTGTTCAATTTACCAACATACAATAACACCCATTGCTCAGTCCGTCAAGTGCCCCGCTCAGTGCCCATCACCTATTCACCCCTAGCCCCTGCCTCCTCCCCTTCATCACCCCTAGTTCATTTCCCCAATTAGGAGTCTTTATGTTCTGTCTCCCTTTCTGATATTTTCCCACACATTTCTTTTCTTCTCCCTTCCCTTATATTCCCTTTCACTATTATTTATATTCCCCAAAGAATGAGAATATACAATGCCAAATGATTTCAATTCTTCTCACCACGGAGGCCAGTTCATAATACAGGCATGCCCTTATGTCTCTTATTGCTCTTTCTTCCCTGACCTTATTAGTAGACCCTTAGTCATTGTACAACTTCGAATTTATGAAAACTGGTAGACAAGTCAGTGGCCTAAGAGAGATGGCCAGAGCATCACAGCACTGGTATACATCTTAATTTTGTCAAACATTAAACCATAGAAGGTTAGCTCAGAAATTGAATTCGGTAACACAATTTGTATACATCATTGCCTGGAACTCTCTCAGCAGCAGGTTGTATACTAGATCAGTAAGATTTCTCTGCTCTCCATCTCTTACTATACTTCCAGCTGCGAAGTGCAATGACTTGCCCTTAGTCAAAAGTGCATCTTTCTGACTTTAATGCTTCTGAACACAGCTGCCAAAAAGCTGACTGTTGTTCCTCTTGCGAAAACCCTTTTCGGTGTGTTTATACAACTTGAGCAACAATCCGCACCAATCAGATGACAGCTTATGATTTATCACGTGTGTATACCCCCAGCATTCTTTGTCCACCTAATAACTGCAGCTTGGAATTGGGGAAGACAAACTTCATTAAAAAAAGGGTATAGAGAATCTTCTCATATTGTCCCCGGGTTTAGAATCCATGGCTTTGAGTCTGAAATGTGTAGTAGTAATTACGAAGGATCATTCTGAAAAGGCACATCTTCATAAGGCTTTCTTGGGAATGGGCAGAGTTTGCTAATCCTTCTCTGGTGAAATATGGGAAAGGGTGTTGTTAAATTGCTAATTAGAAGCAGTTGCGTCGGCTTCTTTCCCATCCAGAGAATTCAATCCTAGACTGACTAAACAAAGAAAGAGAAGAGTGGCATATATGATAGAAAAGAGACTGGGCTCCGGAGTTTGACAAGCCGAGGTTCCACTCTCATCCTGATCCTTGAAGGGGGAGCTTGTAATTTGGGCAAACCATTGCTTCCTCAATACCCAAGGGTAACAAAGACCCAGCTCCTGTGGTCATTTCCTGGCACATCCTAGTGATTCAGTCACTATGAGCGCCCATGGCTCAACACACTTGTTGGCCGTGCTCTGCAAGTTTTGGGCTCATTTAGAATAATACGGGCTACTCTTTTTAAGAGGTCCTCTTCTACAACATCCAGACAGAAACTATGAGATATTGCAGAACATCCTAAGAAGCCACAGATTTTCCTAATAAGATTACAGCTTTTCCCCAAGCTCATGCCTAGAGCCAGCATTAGGCCAAAGCAAGACATGAGAAGGGACTGCGGTAGACAGCCCGACATGTTTTTCCTCTCCGACCTGTATTTTTACTCAAAAACACAAAACAAAACTCAAAAAATCCACAGGATAATCCTCTTTCCAAAAACATTCTTCCCTCTTTAAGAATGGATTTCATAGGATTTGTCTATGCGTTACACATTTTACATCAGATATTATCCTAGTTACAAAACCCAATATTTTCTGGAGAAAAGTTTCACAATAAGTAAAGTTAAGAGGTAGTTTGCTTTGAAAACGATTCTAGTTTTTAAGAAAGAATTATACCATTGGTATCACAAATGTTAGGTTGAATTAGCGACAAATTAGTCCTTTAAGCCCACCTGACTAGTAGAATTTTTAAAAAAATCTGTACCCAAGTGCACGGAAAGTAATCACACAAGTTTATTTTATGAGAGACATTGGGTTTCTATAATTATTATCACTCTTGAATTGTCTAGCAGTCTTTCAAACATTTTTGGTTAGATCCAGTTCTATCAACAAAATGTGACTTATAACTCTTCCATATAAAAAAGAGCACCCCATTGTGTTCTTGTTGCATTACATACATGCTTCTCTTAATACATTTTTTGATTGAAAATTGGCCCTCGGGATATTTTGAGAATACATCACTTCTCCTTTGGAGAGAATTTCAAAGAGTGTTCATAAAACAATGAGAAGGCTGCAGGTAACTGTGAATGTTTGTTAATAGGCTTTCGGGAGAACAGACAAGCAAGGTTGCCCAGGGTTCATGCAGATACTTATCCCTGTTCTGGAGCCCAGAGCATCCCCAGGGCCATGATTCCCAGCTGCTCCTTCTTCTGAAGGCTGGCTGCAGGTCCAGGGAGGCTTCACCCTGTTTGGAGACCAAATATAGCATAGAAACTTCCAGACGTTTCTGGCAGTATAGAAAATAGCATGGTAATGATACAGTGTTTGGTGATTTTTTTTAACACAATTTATAAATGTAATCCCACATCTATATTAATATGTTGTAGCATATAATGCATAAAATTATTAATTTCTACTTATAAATATATAAATGTTCTCTGTTGCACGCAGAGCAGGGGGGTTTTTTATTCCCTCCATCCTCTTTTTGATCAATGGTCCTTGAGTGCGACCACAGGCTTCGGTGCTCTTTAAATAGTTGAAAACCGCGTCATTGAGATGAAAAGGACTTGACTTGATGCAATCTAGGTATTTGTGTATTTGGTGCGGCTCTCAATTGATCCCCTGTCTTCAATAATGTAGCTTCTCCTCCCCTTTCCATATGGTGGAGGAAGAGTTCCCAGAAGCAAAGGGACTTTTCAGAAGTTAATGTGGGAGAGGACTGTGCAAAGGACCACGCCAAAGGTGGTGGTTTCAACAAGATGAGGAGGCATTATTTCTTAAGAACCACACATCATAAACTACACACCACCATTACCACATATACCTTTCCTTCACTGGCTTTTTCCTCCTCATTTTCTTGTACACCAGCATTTCTACGGGGGTAAAATTCCAAGTAGGGTAGGAAGAATCTTTGAAATACTAACTCATTTTTTTGTTTACCTGAGATATTCCTTCCCTCATCCTTCTTCTGTCTTAATCTCCTTAATAGAACAACCAACCTCCTCAGGGATAGAAGGCAGAGGAGAATATGAGGAAAAGGGTGCTCTTTGATGCTTATGAGTCCTTAAAGACTTAGCTTTCTGGAAACAGAAAATGATTCATGGCATAGAGTAAAGTTTAGGTGGCATCCCAAGTGGAAAAGCCCAAAACCACTATGTGGTACATGGGATATCTGCACCATTTCCTGCATGGAAACCAAATGGAAGCAGAAATTCCTCACAGAACGTGAGCTGACATGTCTAGAACAATGGGACCCTCTGATGTCCATGCAGGGAGTTTCTTATAACCTCACATGAACATGTATCATCCTTCAGTCGCCCAGAAGAGTATGGAAGACACAGAAAGTCACTGGGTGTGAAAGACATGCCTCACAAAGAGTCACAGGGACAATTTCCGTCAGGAGCGGGCGAGAAGCAGTCTGGAGCCCTCGTCAGCGGCTATTTATATACATGCAATGCACTAGAGCAATCAGGATAAGTGGGTGCAGCTTCACCATTTTATTACACGTCTGTCTGGCTATCGAGAAGCACTCTTCAGGACAGTATCACACTCATCGGTGCAATTAAGAAAACGCTAAATCTCTATCAGTCTGGAATCAGAGAATGCATTAACTGGACAACAAGTGAGCTTATTTCGAACTTAGCAGAATTGTACTTTCTGACTTATGTGGCCAGTGTATTAGACGGAGATTGCTATCAGTGGGCATATAGCATATTGCATCCATGGCATTGTTTCGCCTTTCGGGCCATACACGAGGTTCTGCCCATCGTCAAATAGGCTTTGAGGAATTTCATATTTTGCGGGCGCTTTGGAAAGTCAAATGCACGCAGTTTTTTTCCTTAGATTATTGACTTAAGTCGACCCTATTTGAGAGTCGACCCCCATTCTAATTAATGATGCCTAGGAAATTTTATTGCTTGTGGCCAGAGTAGTATCCTTATATTATTTCTTGTTTAAGATCTCTGGTGTAGGCAGTGGCATCATTTATGTTACAGGTTGAGGGGCAAAACCAAGCTATTTTAAATGCTGAGTTTCGGGGATCGGTCTGGGTGCGCAGTCGGGTTTGGGCGCCTGCCTTTGTCCCAGGGCGGGCGCTCCTGGAGACCGCGGTATCGAATCCCAATGCTATCGGGCTCTCCGGTGCACTGAGGGCCTGTCTTGCTGCTTCTCCTCTGGCCTGTGGGTCTCTGTCCTCTGTCTCTCCGTCTCTGTGAACTATCATAAATAATATAAAAATTAAAAAAAATAATAAAATAAATGGCGAGGTCTTGCTGAAGGGCGTAGAACCAGGAATGCTTCTGGTGTCAGTGCTGGCCCGCACAACCGAGTGTAGGTGCTGATGCAGCGTAGCTATTATATCCCAAAAAGCCTAAATTGCCTCAGTTTTTAGGTTCTATGGTGAATGTTCCTCATCTTTTTTATCCTTCGAACAGCTTGTCTGTCTATCTGTTGCTCTTAAAGCAATGTTTATTTAAGAAATGTATAGATATTGCTTCAATGGGGGAGGGAACATTGCAGCGAGTCTGAGTCAGTAGAATTTGAATGAACTCAGCTCTACGGCTGCTAGATCTCCTTTTCTTGGAAGTTCTTCCTGTCGATAGGAATTGAGTAATTAAATATCATCTCTGGAAACTGGTGTTCTATGCAATGGCAATCCTAACGCTCTTATTGTTTGCTATTTTCTATGTTTCTTCAAATGCCTAGTCCTTGTATGTAGTGTATATACACCTGTATGTTGGTAGGTGTGTGTGTGGAGGAGTGTGTGTTTCCACACTTCATTGTGGTGTTTAGGGCTGCTTTATCAGTAAATTTATAACATATTTAAGGCCAAAAACATCCTCTCTCTGGGTGGGTGGTGGGGTTGCAAGAGAACTACAGACTAACCACATAGCCAGCATGTAATGCTACTTCCGGCAAGGACCGCTCTGTACTGCGGCATAGTCATCCTTAGAAGATTGGCCCAGAGGCTTTATGGAACGGTGTCCGAGAAGTAGGGGTCAGGCAGATTGTGTCCTGATAGGGCAAAATTCCTTTGATTTAGAAACTTGATCACTCTAGAAACCCAAGGATAGAATCTGCAGGCTGGGGGACCTGGTTGTGAAGCACTAGGTATTAACAACCTAGCTGATTTGCAGCATACCAAAAAGCTTATAGGGCTCTTAAAATCAGTAAAAAATAAAAATAAATCAGAATCTGATTATCGCTGATATGCCTTGCCATGATCACACCAGTGAAGAAAACCAACACCCTACAGTTTTCAGTGCCTGCATTCAGTGTAATGGCTAGTACTGATGGCAGAGAATAATCACTTTAGAAGTCTGATCAAGTCGCCTTATGTTTAAGAACCGTCAGTCTGTAAGTTATTGGCGAGAACTCAATATTATGCCATGAGGATTCTGGTAGCTCATTACATTCAGAAGCATGGTAGAGTTCTACACAACAATGACTCAGTTTCCCTCTCTATAGGGCTCTATCAATGAATCATGCTGTATTAATGGCAATGGTGAAAATAAGTCTTACGTGAATTAAAACACTACTAATCTCAATCGTCGCCTTTCTTCCTAGATCTGTCCAGACACCGAGGAAAAGCAGTGCTTCACAAAACTCGTCCTTTGGCCTACTGGTTGCTGGCACTTAGGCATGAACACTCAGTGGTCACAGCTGGCCGCCGTCGGAAAATCAGTGATCAGCTCTTTGGTAGTTTCCGCTCACGGATATATTTGCATAAGGACAACTTTCCCGGTCCCAATAACTGTAGGTCTCAGTTGGTCTTCTTATGCCTTCCTGAGGAGTAGGGACCTCGGAGAGGGCCAAGTGTCCTCATAGGGCAAGACCATACCACCAATGGAGAAATCTTATATAGGCACGCTGGCTTGGGTGAGAAACTTGTTAGTGTGCATTTGATTTTACCTACTGGCAGTAGTGCTGAGGCCAATTAGCACTGAACAGACGTTTTGTCTCTTCCACTTGTTTCCACAGAGACCCATGTTGGCGCTGTTCGATGATTCTCAAATATGGACTCTGTGTGCATGAATCATCTCATCATCTCTGTTGTCTTCCTAAACTTCAGCAGTAGTCTCAGTCTCTTTCAACTGGAGTTCTATCTTAATCTTACAACTGAAAAGCATGCTTACTAAGCAAAAGCTCATCTGGGATGCATGATATGAATCGCTAATTCTAAAAGAGGATGTTAAATGACAGTCCGTAGAGTTTTGGCCTGTGTTATCATTGCCAATCGGTGTATGAATTGTGACAGTATGGGAATTTGCAGGAGTAGCCCAGGAGCCTCTGCAATGCTGCATCTAGAATTGGGGAATGTTTTATCCTAGTGGTGAAGAATAACCAGCACGTATAGTTACATCTAGCTGCTACCCGCAGATCTCCTTGCTCACAAAGCTAATTTTAGGGGGTACTAGGAACTTATCATCTTCGCACAGCATTATATTATGGATTAGAAAATTTTCAGTACAGTTTTTTTTTTTTGCGTCAATGTGCCCAGGTAACACAGTAGATGCAGAATCATAGTAGGTTTCTGAAACATTTCTTAGGTCCATTGACTCCAGCAGCTTATATCTTTCTACACTGTAGGGAGAGGGACATGAAGGATAGAGCAAAGGACGTTGGAAAGACTCTATGAAAGGAATGTAATTCGAGGAATAAGAGAGTATTTGAGGTCTTTTCTTTAAGTGAAGGAATGGGAAATAAATAGTATGATGGAGGATACAATACTTAAAGAGAAGCAACAAATGGAAATGGGGTTATAGATAAAGAAGATTTCCATATATCTGGGGAAGAGCATCTATTGGAAGGGAATAATGACAAGACTGATAAAGAGGAGAGCAGGTGAGGATTTCTCACAAGGCCTTGGAAACACGGAAGTTTTGGATTTAAAAAGGTAAAGTGCTTATATGATAAAAATACGATTTAAAAAGAAGTGATTACAAAGTTTCAGTGAGTAAGGTGATTTTTGGGTAAAACTTTAGAGAGATCATTGCTAAGAGAATTCTAAAGCTGAGCTTACTACTTCTTGGGAGCTCATAAACTGTATACGCAGTCCGATAGCCTGAGCCTCTTTCAAAGGAAGCAAGCTTTTTGGGCTCATGGGCTTGGGCTGATGAAATGCCCATATACTCTTCTTTTTTTCTCTAGCATTAGTGCTTTCCTTATTGCAAATCGAAAAATGACCGACCTCATGAAGGCATCTTGCAGAAAATCAGGGCCTAGTATAAAATCATGCGACTCCTAACAAAAAATACTAAATTCTGGGGACAGAGTGAACTTGGACGTGAATCTGTTCTTCTGGTAGCATCTGCTTTTAAAGGTGGGGAATAGTTGCCTAGCTTTATTCGGCATCACATAGAGTTACTCCAGCTGTGATTTTGTCTTCATATGATTGCCCAGAAAAACATAGGCTATAACTGATTAAGATACTGTCTAAACTGTGAAAACCCTCGATCATGAAATTCAAATTTAAGAAGATAGCTGTAGAAGGTATAAAGCTCGCTTACATTAGAAATACTTCTGTTTTTCACACCATACACCTCCCATGCGCTGAGAGCTCCATTTCAAAAGACTAATACTAATGTGACTACTATAATAACAGAATTTGCAAAATTACACATTAACACAGTAATACAATAATGTTTACGCAAGAGAACATCCTGTCTCTATGACTGTCCCTCACAATGCTCCTAATGAAGGCAGTTTCCATAACAGTAAAAATTCAGCATGAAAAAATTGAGAATAGATCTAGAAGTTTACAATTAGTAGGCAAATGTTTACTTAATGAGAATATCAAAGGCTCAGTGCGGCGACCAAGTCATTGTTTAACCTAGCATGTCTCCTGTTTCTTGATGCCTTTTACTTTATAAGTCATGGAAGGAGGATTTGCCTTATTTGGTGTGTCTCGTCTTTCATCCAGATCCTATGTCTCCTTTGTTAATATTTGTGATGTGCTAGGGCCACCATCCTAAGGGTTGTAACGACAACAGTAACGTTACCGGCTCTAGCTGACGACTGCATCGTTTGATAAATCTAGAACTTAGGAGTAGGTGGCAAGACGACAAATGTCGTTTGATTCTGAAAATTCAGTAGATCGACTCAAGAACTTAGATTAATTTGGATAATTCATACAGCATACCATTGCACAGTATTGCCCTATTCTAATTGCTAAAATGGTACTGTGAGAGAAGAACTGAAAGACTAGAACAACGAATTTATATTCGCATCTACCTTGGCCACTTGCTAACAGCTCTGAACAAACTATATTAAGGCAGTTATTATGGCACCTCTTAACAGGTCATATTTGGTCCTCTTCTTGTCGTCAAGTGGTCTTTCCTTGCTCCCCCATTAACTGTTCACAACTATACGTAATAGCAATATTCCCTGACGCACTACTACCCTGGGCTAGAGAAAACACTTAAGCTAATCACACGGCAGTAAAATATATATATGGCATCAAGACACAGGGGAAAGATGAATGATACGTAGGTATTACTGTCACAAAAAAACAAAAAACAAAAAAAAAAGAGAAGCATGATAAGTGTTGCCCTCCTTTGAAGGTGGGCACACACCTGGCAATTGATGTTTCTAGCAAGGTTTAGTAGGGTCTTTATCCATTCCATGTTTAGGCACTGACTAGGAAGTATGGTGACGCGCACGTGTGCATAGGTTCTTAGATCCTTTCTGAGGCTTTCCTAACCTAAAGTTGACTAATCTTTGTGGAGAGATCAGGACTCTGCAACGCTTTGCCTTAATATATGTCTATTTCAAACTCTCTGGAGAATTGTCTTAGCATCTAGAAATGAATATCATCCTCAGGTACCATCATGGAGATTTGGGGGGGGGGCCATTAGACTCTCTACTTTTGTACAGTTTAAGGAGAAGGGAAGATGAAGCAATGATGATTAGTAGGCTTTTGTAGTAGTTTGCAAAAAAGCACACAAAAGAGTAAGTGCCATATGATAAGAAGGAGGCATTTGGTCTTCCTTTCCTACTGAACGCTTACAACTCTGCTTTGTATTGGCGTTTCATAGTAGAGGTTGAGTGTAGGGAGTATGAAGAGGAGGAGGGTAGTTTTGGTGGAGAAATCCGCAACCTTTTTGCAGCCATGCAGTCATGGAGATTATGAGGGTGAACTCCGTGTGGGTCACTAGTTTGGGTATCTATGAAGATAATTATGGACTGAACTGAAGTTTTGACTAAGTGTTTTCTCTGTGAGATTTCCAAGATTATCTTTATCATTTGATACATATATTTGTGTGTGTGTGAGTCTCTACATCTCTGTGAGTTTGTCTGTTTGCATGTATTTATTTATTTTTTCTATCGCACATGTAAGGATTTCTTGTAAAATATCGAAGGAGTTTTACTTTCTATCGGAACTCTATGAATAAATGGCTTGATGTCTTGACGAAGTGACTTGAGGAGGAGAAAATAATATGCTGCCGCAGAGTGTAATGATGCAATACTTACTCTACTCTGGTCATGGCTGCAGTAAATACAGCCTAATATACTATTAGGTAAATATTGCTTCGCTTGATTGGCCGACTTTGACCACTTAAAATACGCATTCAATTCCAAATAGTTTCATTCTTCAGAGCAAGGAACCCACGTAGGGCGGCAGTTTTCAGAATACAGGCGCTGTCTTATTGCTATTATTGCTCTTCGTCTGACCTTATTAACGTGGTACTCCTAGCCATTGTACACACCCTTCTGTAATATATGAAAATGGTAGACCAAAAGTCAGTGGGCTAAGAGTAGTCTGCCAGAGCATGCACCAAAACAGCCCTATGTATACTTCAGTTTTGTGCGACATGAACTATGCAACGGCGAGTGGGTTAGGCTCGAGAAATTGAATTCGTAAAGAACATATTTGTATATCATTCATGGCCCTGGACTCTGGCTACAGGGGCAGGTTGTATACTAGATCTAGTAAGTATGTTCTCTGGGGCTCTCTGTCTCTATACTTCAGCAGCTTAGTGCAATGACTTGCCTTATTCAAAGTACATCTTTCTGTACTTTAGGCTTCTAGCTCAAGCTGCCAATAATGTGAATGTTGTTGTCTATGGGCGGTACTTTTTGAGTGGTATACAGGCATTGAGCAAGAATCCCTCACCCAACCAGATAACACCTTATGATTTATCAGTGTGTATGCCCCAACATTCTTTGTCCCACCCTAATTCTGGCAGCTTGGAATTGGAAGAGTAACTTCGTCAAAAAGGTAGGGAGAGCTCTCATATGTGTCCCCTGGGGTTTAGAATCCATGCTTGAATCTGAAATGTGGAGTAGTAATTACGAATGAATGGGGCAGTTCTGAAAGGTGGCAGCATCTATCATAGGCTATCGCTTGAATGGGCTAGAGTTGCTATCCTTCTCCTATGCGTGGAATATGGGAAGGGGTGTTGTTAAATGGGAAACACAGAAGCGTGTTGAGTCACTTCTTCCATCCAGGAGATTCATACTAGACTGCTAAACAAAATAAGAGATAGATAGAGTGATGTAATAATGGTAGAAAAGACCTGGGCTCTAGAGTTTGACAAGCAAGGTTCCAAATCTCTCAGCTGATCCTTGAGGGGTGGGACTTGTAAACTGGGGCGAAAGGCAGATGGTTTCGCTCATGACATCAATGGTCAACAAGACCTTAGCTCTCTGTTGGTCGTACTGGCAAATTCCCTAAGGTGTCTCGGGCACTATAGCACCCATGGTCTCCAAACACATTGGCTTTGCTCTGGCAAGGTTGTGGCGGCATTAGAAAAATACTTGCTTACTCTTTTGCCTCTGCTACTCTCAGACTAGAAACTAGTGAGGATATTCAGAACTTATCTAATGAGCACACATATGGCCTTAATAATGATGGCAGCTTTTTCCCGCAAGCTTCATGCGAGGAGCCTAGCATTAGGCATTAAGGCAGTACTCTGAGTAGAGGACTTGCAAGTTAGTACAGACAGTACATGTTTTCTCCCCAGCTCCCTGTGAGTTTTTGAAGACTCAAAACAATATAAAAAATAAAAAAAGAATAAGTAGAAAGGAAAAAGAAACATCAAAAAAAAATCCAGGCAGGAACTCGCACTATTCTGCAAAAAATATTCTTCCGCTATTTAGAATGGATTCATAGGATTTTGGTCTATGCGTATACATTGTTAAATCAGATATTATCCCTAAGTTACAACGGCAATATTTCTGAAGGGTCAAAAGTTAGTCAAAATCGTAAACTTTAAGAAGGTAGCTTACTTTGAAACTATGTCCTAGTTTTAAAAGATGTAACACTGTAGCACAATATTAGTTATTAAATGCGTCACAAATTAGGACTTTAGCCGCACTGACTAGTAGTATTTTAAAATCTGTAGCTCCAAGTACAACCCGAAATTATCATTCTTTCTTTTTTATTAGATAACTTGGTTTCTGTATATATTTTTATCAACTCTGTAGTTTCATAGAAGTCTTTCCATCATTTTTGGTTAGATCCAAACAAGGGTCTATAAGGCGAAAACGTGACTTCTAACTTTCATTATGAAAAGAGCACACATTGTGTTCTTTTTGCATTACAGGCTCTCTCTATATTCATTTTTGTATGAAAATTGCCAGTGGAGATTATTTGGAGAAGTACTTATCAGCTTCTCTCTTGGGAGAGAATTCAAAGAGTTGTCATAAAATGAGAAGGGCTGCAGGTACTAGGTGATAGTTTAATAGGCCTTTAGGAGATCACGTACTAGTCAAGGTTGCCAGGTCATGGCTAAGAACTATAGCCCTGTGTTCTGGACCCAGAGCATCCCTTCCCCAGTGGCAATGATTCCCAGCTGCTCCTTCTCGTGAGGCTGGGCTAACAGGTCGAAGGGAAGTTTTAGACTAACAACTGTTGGAGACGGCTCAAGAAGCATCGTAACTTCAGACGTTTCTCTGGCTAGTATTAGGGAATAGCATGGTATGTATACTATTGTTTGTGGGATTTTTTTAACACATTGTTTAAATGGATCCCACATCTATATATATGATATATGTAGTTAACATATAATGCATAATTATTTATTTCTACATTATAATATTAAATGTGGCTCTGGTTGAAACCATAGCACGGGAACCTTTATTATTCCTGCTCCTCCTCTTTTTTGATCAGTGGCTGCTTGTAGGCACCCAGGATTCCAGTGTCTCTTTAAAATGAGTCGAAAAAAACGCTAGCATCATTGAGAGAAAGGACTTTGACTTGATGTCAAACTACTCTCTAGAGTACAAAATCCAGGTGGCCGGCGGGGCCCATTTATCAGCTATATGACCGTTTGGCCATTACTCTAGTCTCGGTATCACTTTATTCATGCCTAAAATGTGATAAAATAATGTCTAAATCTTAGAATATGTTGCAAGATCAATAAGATAAAGGATGTAAAACACATTTCTAATGGCTAATGAATATAACTATATACTTTACCCTGACTAGTGGCGAGTATTATTGGAGCGCTAGCTTATGCACAGCTCATGGTCTACACACCCCATTTTTTGTAGAAAGCGGAGTTAGATCAGAACCTGGAAGATCACACTATCGATCAATCGCCTGCCATAACTTTTGACATGTCTTAGTTTTACGACATATACCTTCTTGTGTTAGGGAACTTTTGGATAATGGCGCGTGTCATCAGGGTAATTAAGATGAGTTTCAGTGGCTGGTGTAAGACAAGTGTTTTGTTTTTTGTGGCACACTGACATAAACAAGCTGTTTATATCCAGCCTGTGGAGAGTGATAGTGATTTCCAAGATGCACACTGCAGAATGCTACGTGCCGAAGTCCCCTCTGGCTTATGGGTCCTATCCAACCTATCATGTCTATAGTTTAGTTAAGTCACTGACGACTGGAATCTTCCTGAATGACCCTTGGACACTTCCGCTACTTATATCTCTTTTTCAATGAATGAGAATATCCCCTTTCCCCAGAAAACCGCAATCTATTCGCATTAAAAAAGTTTTTCCTTGGTCCCATATATTCATATTGAGTAATCTTCGTCACAATTATCTCTTCTTTCTCATATGCCTATCATATCCTATGTGCATGGTTTTGAATTGTATGTCTGTGTTTGTGTGGTATACTTTTATATGGATAATAAAATCATTTCCATAACCTTAGTAGGTTGAGTACAACCATTTCTTGGTTATGATTTCACATAAGAACATCAGTGGCGGTTCATCTCGAGCAGTTCTGGGTCTCAGCTGCGGGAACTTGTGCACTTGCAGTTAGCCTGCCGTCTCTCTGGAGTGCTAACCTAGGTGTTTGTGTATTGGCGGCTGCCTCATATTGGTCTCGCCATGTCTCATAACGTAGTTTCTCGCTCCTCCTTTCTCCATATGGTGGAGGAAGAGTCCCAGAAGGCAAAGAGGGACTTCAAGAGTTAATGTGGGAGAGGAATGAGTGTGCAAAGGACCCACGCCTACCAGGTGGTGGTTTATGGCACAGATGCTGAGGCATTATTCTTTGAGATCTACACAATCATAAAACTCACAGGGCAGCACACTACCTTATGCGCGCACATTATCCTTTTCCTTCACTGGGCTTCTCATTCTCAGTTCTGTACTACCAGCATTTTCTTAAATGGTATTCTCATTAATGGTAAGCGAAGAATCTTTGAAATACTAACTCTCATTTTTTTTACGCTTAGTATTCCTTCGCCTCATCCTTCTTCCTGTCTTAAGCTGCCTTAAGAGGCAACTAAATCAATGCCTCCTCGGGCATAGAAGCAAGAGTAGAATATGAGGAAAGGTCTCATGTTGTCTTATTGAAGTTTATCAGAGGTTAGCGTTTCTATGGAACAAAAATTATTCGTCGTGCATAGAGTAGTAAAGATTTAGTGGCACTCTCATGGGAAATCGCCAAAACACAGGTAGCGAGTATAGGATATCTGCACCTTTCCATGGATAGAACTAAAGGAAGTCTATAGATTCCTGACAGATGGCAAGCTGACAGTCCAGAAAGATGGGGCACTCTATGTCCATGGTGCAGTTTCTTATATCCTCAACATGGAACAGTCAGTTAGTAAAAGTATCTCCCTCATTCCCAGAATAGTTGGGCTAGGTAAAAGAGTAAAGTCCGACTGGGTGTGAAAGACATGCCTCACAACAGAGTAAACACTCAGACTCCCAGGATCAGAGCAGGTCATTTGGAGACACTTCAAGTACTTTCATGCAGCTACGTATCACTACCATATGTAACACAGAGCCCATATAGTGCACTATCAACCAATTTAGCATGCTCCCCAGCACCCAGAAGACCTCCAGAACATAGACACCTCAGGGGGGCATTATAGAATATACCTAAATCACTACCAGTCTCAGTAACAGAGAATCAAACTAGGCATCGAGTGAACATTTATAAAATAACTACAGACAGTACATTTTCCTGACTGCTATGCTCAGTGTATAGACTAGAGATTGCTCTCAGTAGCTTGATATAAATATATGGAGCCTATGCATTGTTTTCTCTTTCCCCAGGAAGGGTTCCCCTTGTTAAATAGGTCCTAGGAATATTCTTATCTGCCTTTGGAAGTCAAATGCCCCAATTTTTCTCTTCCACATAAATAAAATTTGACATATTATTCCACCCTTTTGAATGACCCCTTTATTATCATCCTGGGAACATTTATTGGCCTTTGGCAGAGTAGTGCCCCGGTTTTAAGGTTATTTGGGTGAAATGTTGCTCATCTGTTTATCCCTTCGACACCTTGGCTCATCTGTTGTACTCTTAAGGAATTCAAGTTAGTAAGCAATGTTAAGGAGCTATCTTCAAGGGAAACAGTCTTTTGAGGCAGCTAGAAACTTTGAACTCAGCTGCTCCTGCTGATCAACTTTCTTGGGAAGTTCTTGCTTCGTAGAGGGAATGTGAGTATTAAAAAAATCAGCGTCTGGAAACTGTGGTTCATATAATGCATCAAACCGCAGGAAATACCTTTTTTCCTTATTCTAGTTCCCTTTCAAGCACTTGTGTCTTGTGTGTTAGGTTTATATAATACATTTATGTTTTGAGTGTGTGTGTGAGGAAGTGTGTTTGCGCCCACTACTTCAATTGTGGTTTAGGCTCTGTTTGCATTAAATGTCAGACGGCTATTTAACTACGAAAACAGCATCTCTGGGTGGGTTGGTGTGGTAATCACAAGGGAACACCCAAACTTCATCCAACATATAGCCAGGCTATGTAATGACTTAATTTCCCTGGACTCCTGACTGGGCTATAAAGTCATCCTTGAAGATGGGCTCGTAACTCAGAGGGAAGAGCAATCAGAGAAGTAGGGTCAGGCAGTATTGTGTGCCTGAGAGGCAGATCCTTTGAATGTTAGTAACTTGATACTACGTCAGAAAGTCAAAGAGGGAAATCAGCTGAGGGGAAGACTGGCTGTGACAGGGGCAGAGGATTACACTGACTCATTTGATTTTGCATACCAAATCGCTTCTAGGTGCTTTACATCAGGATCTACACCCTCTGAACCCGACTGATGGCACTACCTTCGATAGAAAACAAACATCTACAGGTTCAGTGTCTCCTTTGGCTTGCAAAGTAGCAGTAACTGATGGGCGAAAGGCAAGGAAATACTGTACCTTCACTACTGATCGAGTCTTCAGTATCAGATCTGAAGGATATGAGGAAGAACTCTCAACACATAACGATGCTGTTATGCGCTATCATCAGATACGTGGAGAGTTTAACACCACAAATGACTCCGTTCCCTCGATCTACTACTAGTAATAATAATAAATTTCAAAATATACACTGACATACATAATATTTACCAAAGCAAACATCCTGCTTTGGATGACATCCTCACCACGCTCCTAATGAAGGCAGTTTCCAAAAGAAAAATCATATGAAAAATTTGAGAATAGGTAGGGAATTTCACAATAGTAAGCAAATGTTTATGAGGAATACAAAAGGAATACAAAAGGAATACAAAAAGGCTCAGTGAGGTGACCAATCATTCTTAACCATCACTGTCTCCTGTTTCTTGATGCCTTTTACTTTATAACTCATGAAGGAAGGATTTTGCCATTTGTGTCTCCTTTCACCACATCCTAGGCATCCTTCAGTTAATATTTGTGATGTCTAGCCCACCATCCAAGGTTATAATGACATGTTAACCAGCTCTTGCTACATGCCAGTTTGGATAAATCGAACTTTTGGAGTAGGTGCAACAGACAAAAGTAGTTTGGAATTCTGGAAAGTCAAGAGATCGATTCAAGAACTAGATTAATTTGGAAATTATACAGCTACATCACAGATATCCTGTTCTATTGCTAAACCGTAATGGAGAAAGACGTGAGAACTAGAATAGAGAATTTAATCCATCAACCTTGGCACTTGCTAACAGTTCTCAACAAAACTAAGTTAAGGCAGTAATGATGACACTCTTAGAATCAAGGTCATATTTGGTTCTTCCTTGTCACATTTGGTCTTTTCTTGTCCCCCATTTCTGTTCAACTATATGAAAGATACCAATAGTCCCTGACCACTACACTGGACTACAGTAAAACACACCAGTAAATATATATATAGGCATCAAGAGACAGGGGAAAGAATGATGATACATTAGGTACTCAAATAGCATGATAAGTGTTGCCCTCTTGAAGGTGCACACATGGAATTGATGTTTCTAGCAAGACTTAGTAGGATCCTTTCTATTTCCGTGTTATAGGCACAGACTAGGAAGATGTGACCACGTGTGCATAGAGTTCTTAGACATTTCTGAAGCTTTCCCCTACCTAAAGTTGACTAATCTTTGTGGAGAATCAGACTCTGCAACCTTGGCCTGAATATATCATGTCAAACTATCTGGAGAATTGGTCTACACTAGAAATGAATATGTCCTCAGGACCATCATGAGTTTGCCATTAGACTCTCTACTTTTGTACAGTACAGGAAAGGAAGAATGAAGCGATTATGAGAGTAGCTTTTTGTAGTAGTTTGCAGAAAAGCACACAAAAGTGTCATATGATAGAAGGGAGCTTTGTCCTCATTTACACTGAAAACCTAGGCTCTGCTTAGATGCTTCAGTTTTGTTGGAGAAAATCCCCACCTGCTTTTCACGTGCAAGTCAATAGAGAATCAGAGCAGAGTTCCATGTGGGTCACAGTTTGGGTATCTATGACGTAAGTAGAGACTGACACTGAAGTTTGCAACTGTTTTCTCTGTAATATTTCCAATATCTATATTGTATATGTGAGTGCATCTGTGTGTATTTTTCTTTATCCACATAAGGATTTTCTTGAAAATATCGAAGGAAGTTTACTTTCATCCAACCTCTATAAAAATGGCTTGGTGTTCTTAACGAAGTGACTGAGAAGGAAAAAATAAATGCAGCCCAGAGGTAATGATGCAATAATTACTCTACTCTGTCATGGCTCAGAATACAGCCAATATACTATTAGGAAAATATTGGCTTCCTTCTTGCCACTTTGACCACTAAAATAACATTCAATGCCAATAGTTTCGATTCTTCTCACCAATGGAGGCCAGTTTCAGAATACAAGCATGCCTTATGGCTATTATTATACTTCTCCTGACCTTATTAACATTGACTCCTTAGTCATTGTACAACTTCTGAATATATGAAACTGGTAGACAAAAGTCAGTGGCCTGAGAGATGCCAGTGCATCAACAGCCAGTGGCATAACCTAAAGTTGTCAAACATTTAACCAGAGAGGGTTAGCTCAGAAATTGAATTTGGTAAAACATTTTTGTGTACGTTCATGCCTGGAACTCTGCTACAGCAGGTTGTATACTAGACCTAGAAAGATGTTTCTCTGCTCTCCGTCTTTATACTTCCAACTGCTAAGTGCAATGACTTGCCTTATTCAAAAGTGCATCTTTCTGACTTTAGGCTTCTAACACAGCTGCCAAAAGCGAATGTTGTTCTCTTGCGATACCTTTTCGGTGTGTATACAACATTGAGCAACAATCCTCATCCAATCAGATGACAGCTTATGATTTATCAGTGTGTATAGCCCCAAGTATTCTTTGTCCACCTAATACCTGCAGCTTGGAATTGGAAGACAACTTCATTAAAAAGGTAGAGAGATCTCTCATATGTGTCCCCTGGGGTTTAGAATCCATGCTTTGAGTCTGAAATGTGTAGTAGTAATTGCGAAGGATCAGTTCTGAAAAGTGCACATCTTCATAGGCTTTCTTGGAATGGCAGAGTTTGCTATCCTTCTCTGGTGGAATATGGGAAGGGGTGTTGTTAAAGTGGGAAATGCAGAGCAGTTGAGTCGCTTCTTTCCCATCCAGGAGATTCAATACTAGACTGACTAAACAAAAGAGAGAGAAGAGTGATGTAATATGATAAAAAAGACCTGGGCTCCGGAGTTTGACAAGCCAAGGTTCAACTCTCAGCCTGATCCTGGAGGGGGGAGCTTGTAACCTTGGGCAAAGCCATGGCTTCCTCATGACACAATGGTAACAAGACCCAGCTCCTGTGGTCATTACTGGCACATCCTAGGTGATTCAGTCACTATGAGCGCCCATGGCTCCAAACACATTGGCTTTGCTCTGCAAGTTGTGGCTCATTTAGAATAATACTTGGCTACTCTTTTGCCTCTGCTACATCAGACAGAAACTAGTGAGATATTCCAGAACATCCTAATGAAGCCACAGATTCCTAATAAGATGACAGCTTTTCCCCAAGCTCATGCCGAGAGCCAGCATTAAGCAAAGCAAGACATGAGAAGGGACTGTGGTTAGACAGACAGACATGTTTTCCCCAGCCCTGTGAGTTTTTACTCAAAAAAAAAGAAAAGAAAAGAAAAGAAAACATCAAAAAAAAATCCACAAGAATATTCATTTTCCAAAAACTATTCTTCCCTATTTAAGAAATGGATTTCATAGGACTCTGTCTATGCTTTATACATTTTAATCAGATATGATACTAAAGTACAATCCAATATTTTTCTGGAAGCAAAATTTTACAAAATACGTAAACTTTTAGAAGGTACCTTACTTTGAAAACTATCCTAGTTTTAAAGATGTAACCTTTGGTATCACAATGTTAGGTATTAAATTAGGCGACAAATTAGGACTTTAGTCCACTGACTAGTAATATTTTAAAATCTGTACCCAAAGTACAACGGAAAGTATTACTCTTTCTTATTTTATTAGAGAATTGGGTTTCTATATATTTTTATCAACTCTGAATTTTTCATAGAAGTCTTTCACATTTTTGGTTAGATCCAAGGTCTATAAACAAAATGTGACTTATAACTCTTCCATATGAAAAAGAGCACCCCATTGTGTTCTTTTTGCATTACAGGCTTCTCTTGTACAGTTTTTGATTGAAAATTGCCTCAAGATATTTGGAGAAGACATCACTTCTCTCTTGGGAGAGAATTCAAAGAGTTGTCATAACAATGAGAAGGCTGCAGGTACTGTGAATAGTTTAATAGGCTTTAGGGAGACACAGACAGCAAGGTTGCCAGGGGTCATGGCAGATACTTAGCCCTGTTCTGGAGCCCAGAGCATCCCCAGGGCAATGATACCCATCTGCTCCTTCTTCTGAAGACTGGCTAGCAGGTCAAGGGAGGTTTCACACTGTTGGAGACCCAAGAAAGCATAGAAACTTCCAGATGTTTCTGGCAGTATTAGGAGATAGCATGGTATGATACAGTGTTTGGGAATATTTTTAACACAATTTTAAATGGATCCCACATCTATATTATATGATATATGTAGTTAAACATATAATGCATAATTATTTTTTTCTACTTATAATATATAAATGTGCCCTGGTTGAAACCAGAGCATGGGACTTTTATTCCTGCTCCATCCTCTTTTTGATCAGTGGCTCTTGAGGCACCACAGGATTCCAGTGCTCTTTAAAATGAGTTGAAAGGAAAAACAATGAGTTGAAAGGAACCAGCATCATTGAGAGAAAAGGACTTGACTTGATGTCAATCATCTCTCCAGAGTACAAATTCCAGTGTCCCCATTTATCAGCTATACAACCTTTGGCCAATTACTAGCTTGGTATCACTCTATTCATGCCTAACATGTGGATAAAAGTAATGTCTAAATCTTAGAAATGTTGTCAAGATTCAATAAGATAAGGGATGTAAAAACATTTCTAAAAAGCAAATATTAGAACTAGGAGAAGTTCCCCTGAGACTAGTGCGAGTATTATTGGAGCCTAGCTAATCACAGCTCACTGGCAACACCCCATTTTTTGTAAAACGGAGTTTAGATTCAGAACCTGGAGACACACATCATCAATCCCTCCATACTTTTGACATGTCTTCGTTTTACGACATATACCTCATTGTGTTGAGGGAAGCTTTTGGACAATCCGTGTCATCAGGAATTAAGATGAGTCTAGTGCCATGTCTGAGAATATGCTGGTGCAAGACAAGTGTTTGTTTTTCATGTCCTCAGTGACAGAAAAACAAACTGTTGAATCCAAGCCAGTGAGAGTGATAGTGATTTCCAAAAGAGCACAACTGCAGAATGCTACCAAGTCCCCATGTGGTCCATCCACCTACATGTCTACAGTTTAGTAAGTCACTGAAGACTGGAATCTCCATAATGACCCTTGACACTTCCTCTTTATCTGTTTTTCCAATGAATGAGAAATGAACCCCTTCCAAGACCCAGCTATTTCCATTTAAAGTTTTTTCCTTGGTCCCATATATTTATATTGAGGAAATCTTCCTACAAATTATCTCCTCTTTCTTCAATGCCTATCATATCCTATGACATACTTTTTGAATTGTATTGTACTGTGTTGTATACTTTTATATGGATAATAAAAATCATTCCATAACTCAGTAGTTTACACAACCAATTCTTTGGTTATGATTCACATAACACTTCAGTGGAGACTCATCTGTGCAGTTCTGGTCTCAGACTGGATGTGAAAGCAGAGGATTTCCAAACTCAGCCTGATTTGGATACCAAATCCTTCTAGCTTTTAAAATCAGATCTGACAGCTGAACCCACTGTTCACTCCAGTAGAAAACAAACATCTACAGGTTCAGTGCCTCCTGTTGCATTGCAAAGACAGTAACTGATGGCACAGGAAATACTGACTTTCAATCTGATCAAGTTCCAAGGTTTAACCATCAGTCTGAAGGATATGGGCAAGAACTCAACAATGCCATGAGGATGCTGTTAGCCAACATCAGAACATGGAGAGTTCTACACAACAAATGACTCAGTTTCCCTCTTCTAACCCTGCAATGAACACACTGTATAATGGCAATCGTGAAAATAAGGCTAAGTGAATTAAAACACACTAATCTCCTTTCTTCCTTAGATTCAGTCCAGAACACCTTGAAAAGCACTTCTTTTAGAGACTCGGCCTTTTGCCAGCACATTGGCACTTCCCAGTACAACCAGTACACAGCTCTACTGTCTGCAAAACCAGGACAGCTCTTTGGAGTTTCCCTTATGGATATCTTTGATAAGGACATCATGCCCTTACCAATACTGGTAGGTCTCAGTTAGGTCTTTTATTGCCTTCCTGAGGAGAGGGACCTCGGAGAGGCCAAGTGTTCTCATGCAAACCAACCCTCAAGTGGAGAAATCATTAGACAGTCCCTGGCTTTGGCTGAGAAGCTTTGCTAGTGTCATTTGATTTACCTACTGCAGAGTCATTTGGCCAATACAACAGAACGACGTTTTGTCCATTCCACTTGTTTCCACAGAGACCCTTGTAGGCCTTGTTCAGATCAGTCAAAATGGACTCTGTGTGCATGAATCATCTTCACATTCTGCTATTGTCTTCCTGAACTCACAGTAGTCTCAGGTCTCCTTCAACTGAGTCTACTTAATCTAACAACTGAAAATATCTTACCTAAGCATAAAGACTCATCCTGAGGCATATATGAATCTGCTAATTCTAAAAGAGGATGTTAAATGACAGCCACAGAGTTTGGCCTGTGTTATCTCAAATCAGTGTAATGAATTGTCAGTGTGGAAATTTACTGAGTACCCATTACCTCTGCAACCCTGCACTGGATTTGGGAATGTTATCCTAGGTGTGAAGAAATTAACCATGTTAGTTACATGCTTGCTACTTCCCCAGTCCTTGCATCACAGCAATTTTAGGGGAAGCTGGAACTATCATCCTCCACACTTTACAAATGAATTTGAAAGCTTTCAGTACAGTTCGCATTTGCCCCAGGTCACACAATAGATCAGAAGCATAATAATAGGTTTCCGATCCCTTGGTCTATCAGACTCCAGCCATATTATCTTTCTACACTGCAGGGAGAGAACATGAAGATAGAGCAAAAGACAGTGAAAGACTCATGAAGGAAATGTAATCAGATAATAAGAAGAGAGCATTTGAGCTTTTTTTTTTTTTAAAGAGGAAGAGAAATAGAGATAGTAGGAATGGAGGATACAATCACTTAAAGAGGAATCAACAAATGGGAAATGAGTATGGCAAAAAGATTTCCATACTTGGGGAAGAGCATCTATGTAAGGGAATAAGGAAACAAGACTGGTAAATTAGGAGACAGGCGAGGATTCCACAAAGGCCTTGAAACACGGAAGTTTGATTTAAAAGGGTAAATTCAATGAAAAAAATCTGATTAAAATAAGTGATTACAATGTTTCAGTGTATGACTCTAAGGTGGATTTTGGGTAGAAACTATAGGGAGACATTGACTAAAGAATCTAAATTGACTTTACTCCTTCCAGCTCTAAAACCATATACCATCACATAGCCTAGCTCTTTCAAAAAGGTAGCAAGCTTTTACTCTGGGCTTGGGATATGAAATGCCATATACTCTTCTTTTTTCTTACAGGATATGCTTTCCTTTATCAATGAGAAAGGACCACTCACGGAAGGCATATTCAGAAAACCAGGTAGTATAAAGTCATGTGGAATCCTAAAGAAGAAACTAAATTCTGGAGACAGAGTGAGGCATTACAGCAAATCTGTTCTTGTGGTAGCATTTGTTTTAAAGGTGGGGAAAGTTCTAGCTTTATCCACACATGAGTAAGTCAAGCTGTGATTGGTGTCTTTCATTATGATTGCCCAAGGAGCGACATGGGCAAAACTGATTAAGAACTTCTCAAACTGGAAAACACTTCATGAATTCAAAATTTAAGGAATCTACTGTAGGAGTTAAAAGCCCCATACATGAGAAATACTTTCTGTTTTCAACACACACCACCCCCCTGAAGACTCCATGCAAAATACTAATACTAATATGACTACTAGTAATAATAAGAAATTTCAAAATATACACTGACACCTACATAATGTTTACCAAAGCAAACATCTGCTTTTGATGACTTCCTCACCACACTCCTAATGAAGGCAGTTTCCAAAAGAAAACTCATATGAAACATTTGAAGATAGGTATAGAAGTTCACAATAGTAAGCACATGTTTACTTTATGAGGAATCTAAAAAAGGCTCAGTGAGGCAACCAATCATTCTTAACCATCATTGTCTCATTGTCTCCTGTTTCTTAGTGCCTTTTATAAGTCATGGAGGAAGGATTTTGCCATTTGTGTCTCCTTTCACCACATCCTAGGCATCCTTTAGTTAATATTTGAGATGTCTATCCTGCCATCCAAGGTTATAACGACATGGTAACCACCTCTAGCTACATGCCTCTTTTGATAAATCTAACTTTTGGAGTAGGTGCAACAGACAAAAGTACTTTGGTATTCTGAAAATTCAGTAGATCGACTCAAGAAATGGATTACTTTGGAAATTATACAGCTACATAACAGATATCCCATTCTATTGCTAAAATGGTAATGGAGAAAGATGTGAGAACTAGAATAGAGAATTTAATCCATCTAAATTGGCACTTGCTAACAGCTCTCAACAAAACTATGTTAAGGCAGTAATGATGACACTCTTAGAACCAAGGTCATATGTGGTCCTTCCTTGTCACATTTGGTCTTTCCTTGTCCCCCATTACTGTTTAACTATATGAAAGATACCAATAGTCTCTGACCACTACTACACTGGGCTAGAGTAAAACACGCCAGTAAATATATATATAGGCATCAAGACACAGGAAAAGAATGATCATCCATTAGGTACTTGAATACCATGATAAGTGTTTCCCTCTTGAAGGTGCACACATACAATGATGTTTCTAGCAAGACTTAGTAGGGTCTTTTCTATTTCCGTGTTATAGGCACAGACTAGGAAGATGGTGACCACGTGTGCATAGAGTTCTTAGACATTTCTGAAGCTTTCCCTACCTAAAGTTGACTAATCTTTGTGGAGAATCAGACTCTGCAACCTTGGCCTGAATAGTATCATGTCAAACTCTCTGGAGAATTGGTCTACACTAGAAATGAATACATCCTCAGGACCATCATAAGTTTGCCATTAGACTCTACTTTTGTATAGTTCAGGAAAGGAAGAATGATGCAATTATGAGAGTAGCTTTTGTAGTAGTTTGCATAAAAGCACACAAAAGAGTAAGTGCCATATGATGGAAGGGAGCTTTGTCTTCCTTTCCACTGAAGGCTATGCTCTGCTTTGATGCTTTCATTTTTGTTAGAGAATATCCACAACCTGCTTTTGCATGTACAAGTCAATGGAGAGTCAAGCTGACCCCTATGTGGGTCACAGTTTGGGTATCTATGAAGGAAGTAGGAACTCAACTGAAGTTTTCAACTAAGTGTTTTCTCTGTGATATTTCCAATATATATTTTGTATTATATATGCATATATATGTGTGTGTGTGTTTCTGTGTATATTTGTGTGTATTTTTTTTTATCCACATAAGGATTTTCTTGAAAATATCGAAGGAAGTTTACTTTCATCGGACCTCTATGAAAAATGGCTTGGTGTTCTTGACGAAGTGACTCAGAAGGAAAAAATAAATGCTGCCCAGAGGTAATGATGCAATAATTACTCTACTCTGGTCATGGCTCAGAAATACAGCCAATATACCATTACAAAATATTGGTTTCCTTCTTGCCACTTTGACCACTAAAATAACATTCAATGCCAAATGGTTTCTTTTTTTTTAATAATAAATTTATTTTTTATTGGTGTTCAATTTACCAACATACAGAGTAACACCCAGTGCTCATTCCGTCAAGTGCCCCGCTCAGTGCCCATCACCTATTCACCCCTAGCCCCTGCCCTCCTCCCCTTCCATCACCCCTAGTTCATTTCCCAGAGTTAGGAGTCTTTATGTTCTGTCTCCCTTTCTGATATTTCCCACACATTTCTTCTCCCTTCCCTTATATTCCCTTTCACTATTATTTATATTCCCCAAATGAATGAGAACATACAATGCCAAATGATTTCAATTCTTCTCACCCACGGAGGCCAGTTTCAGAATACAGGCATGCCTTATGGCTATTATTGCTCTTCTCCTGACCTTATTAAGTAGACTCCTTAGTCATTGTACAACTTCTGAATATATGAAACTGGTAGACAAGTCAGTGGCCTAAGAGAGATGCCAGAGCATCAACAGCACTGGTATAATCTTAAGTTTGTCAAACATATAACCATAGAGAGTTAGCTCAGAAATTGAATTCGGTAAAACATATTTGTATACATTCATGCCTGGAACTCTGCTACAGCAGGTTGTATACTATATCTAGTAAGATGTTCTCTGCTCTCCATCTCTATACTTCCAGCTGCTAAGTGCAATGACTTGCCTTATTCAAAAGTGCATCTTTCTGACTTTAGGCTTCTAACACAGCTGCCAAAAGCGAATGTTGTTCTCTTGCGATACCTTTTCGGTGTGTTATACAACATTGAGCAACAATCCTCATCCAATCAGATGACAGCTTATGATTTATCAGTGTGTATAGCCCCAAGCATTCTTTGTCCACCTAATACCTGCAGCTTGGAATTGGAAGACAACTTCATTAAAAAGGTAGAGAGATCTCTCATATGTGTCCCCTGGGGTTTAGAATCCATGCTTTGAGTCTGAAATGTGTAGTAGTAATTACGAAGGATCAGTTCTGAAAAGTGCACATCTTCATAGGCTTTCTTGGAATGGCAGAGTTTGCTATCCTTCTCTGGTGGAATATGGGAAGGGGTGTTGTTAAATTGCGAAATATAGAGCAGTTGAGTCGCTTCTTTCCCATCCAGGAGATTCAATACTAGACTGACTAAACAAAAGAAAGAGAAGAGTGGCATAATATGATAGAAAAGACCTGGGCTCCGGAGTTTGACAAGCCGAGGTTCAACTCTCAGCCTGATCCTTGAGGGGGGAGCTTGTAACTTTGGGCAAAGCCATGGCTTCCTCATGACACAATGGTAACAAGACCCAGCTCCTGTGGTCATTACTGGCACATCCTAGGTGATTCAGTCACTATGAGCGCCCATGGCTCCAAACACATTGGCCTTGCTCTGCAAGTTGTGGCTCATTTAGAATAATACTTGGCTACTCTTTTGCCTCTGCTACATCAGACAGAAACTAGTGAGATATTCCAGAACATCCTAATGAAGCCACAGATGCCTAATAAGATGACAGCTTTTCCCCAAGCTCATGCCGAGAGCCAGCATTAGGCAAAGCAAGACATGAGAAGGGACTGCGGTTAGACAGACTGACATGTTTTCTCTCCAGACCTGTGATTTTTACTCAAAAACAAAACAAAACATCAAAAAAATCCACAGGAATATCCTCTTTCCAAAAAACATTCTTCCCTCTTTAAGAAATGGATTTCATAGGATTTTGTCTATGCTTTACACATTTTAATCAGATATTATCCTAAGTTACAACCCAATATTTTCTGGAAGTAAAATTTTACACAATAAGTAAAGTTAAGAAGGTAGGTTGCTTTGAAAACTATTCTAGTTTTAAAGATGTAACCATTGGTATCACAATGTTAGGTATGAAATTAGGCGACAAATTAGGACTTTAGCCCACTGACTAGTAGAATTTTAAAATCTGTACCCAAAGTGCAACGGAAAGTATCACACTAAGTTATTTTATTAGAGAACATGGGTTTCTATATATTATTATCAACTCTGAATTGTTCATAGAAGTCTTTCACATTTTTGGTTAGATCCAAGGTCTATAAACAAAATGTGACTTATAACTCTTCCATATAAAAAAGAGCACCCCATTGTGTTCTTTTTGCATTACAGGCTTCTCTTATACAGTTTTTGATTGAAAATTGCCTCGGGATATTTGGAGAAGACATCACTTCTCTCTTGGGAGAGAATTCAAAGAGTTGTCATAACAATGAGAAGGCTGCAGGTACTGTGAATAGTTTAATAGGCTTTAGGGAGACACAGACAGCAAGGTTGCCAGGGGTCATGGCAGATACTTAGCCCTGTTCTGGAGCCCAGAGCATCCCCAGGGCAATGATTCCCAGCTGCTCCTTCTTCTGAAGGCTGGCTAGCAGGTCAGGGAGGCTTCACACTGTTGGAGACCCAAGATAGCATAGAAACTTCAAGACGTTTCTGGCAGTATTAGGAAATAGCATGGTATGATACAGTGTTTGGGGATTTTTTTTAACACAATTTTAAATGGATCCCACATCTATATTATATATGTTGTTAAGCATATAATGCATAATTATTAATTTCTACTTATAATATATAAATGTGCTCTGGTTGAAACCAGAGCAGGGGGGTTTTATTCCTGCTCCATCCTCTTTTTGATCAATGGCTCTTGAGGCACCACAGGATTCCGGTGCTCTTTAAAATGAGTTGAAAAGAACCAGCGTCATTGAGAGAAAAGGACTTGACTTGATGTCAAACCTAGGTATTTGTGTATTGGTGCTGGCTCTCAATTGGTCCCCATGTCTTCAATAAGGTAGCTTCTCCTCCTTTCATATGGTGGAGGAAGAGTTCCCAGAAGCAAGAGGGACTTTTCAAGAGTTAATGTGGGAGAGGACTGTGCAAAGGACCACGCCAAAGGTGGTGGTTTACAAGATGAGGAGGCATTATTTCTTAAGACCACACATCATAAAACTCACAGCAACACCATTACACACATATCCTTTCCTTCACTGGCTTTTCCTCCTCAGTTCTGTACACCAGCATTTCCTAAGGGGTATTCCAAGTAGGGTAGGAAGAATCTTTGAAATACTAACTCATTTTTTTTTACCTGAGATATTCCTTCCCTCATCCTTCTTCCTGTCTTAAGCTGCCTTAAGAGACAACTCACCTCCTCAGGGAATAGAAGCAAGAGGAGAATATGAGGAAAAGGGTGCTCTTTGATGCTTATGAGTCTTAAAGACTTAGCTTTCTAGGAAACAGAAATGATTCATGGCATAGAGTAGAAGATTTAGGTGGCAATCCCAAGGGGAAAAAGCCCAAAACCACTAGGTAGGTACATGGGATATCTGCACCATTTCCTGCATGGAAACCAAATGGAAGCAGAAATTCCTCACAGAACAGTGAGCTGACATGTCTAAGAACAATGGGACCCTCTATGTCCATGCAGAGTTTCTTATACCTCAACATGGAACATGTATCTCCTTCAGTCCCAGAAGAGTATGGAAGAAAAAGAAAGTCACTGGGTGTGAAAGACATGCCTCAGCAATAGGAGTACAGGCCAATTTCCCAGGACCAGAGAGCAGTCTGGACCCCGCAGCGGCTATTTATATACATCAATGACACAGAGCAATCAGATAAGTGGCACTTCACCATTTTACAACCTGTCTGGCACCAGAACACTCCAGAACAGACACACTCATGGGGGCAATTAAGAAAACCTAAATCTCTACCAGTCTTGGAACAGAGAATCAAACTGGACAACAAGTGAGCTATTTAGAACTACAGAACTGTACATTTCTGACTTATGCCAGTGTATAGACGGAGATTGCTATCAGTGCATATAGAATATATGATCCATGCATTGTTTTCCCTTTCCCAGAAAGGGTTCTCTCGTCAAATAGGCTTGGGAAATTCATATTTTCCTTTTGGAAGTCAAATGCACCAGTTTTTCCCAGATTTATTTGACATTATTCGACCCTTTTGAAGCGACCCCATTCATTAATGATCCTGGAAATATTTATTGCCTTGTGCCGAGTAGTATCTTATATATTTAGTTTAACTTGGTGTAGGCAGCATCATTTATGTTACAGTTGAGCAAACCAAAGCTTTAAAATGCTGAGTTTCGGGATCCCTGGGTGGCGCAGCGGTTTGGCGCCTGCCTTTGGCCCAGGGCGCGATCCTGGAGACCCGGGATCGAATCCCACATCGGGCTCCCGGTGCATGGAGCCTGCTTCTCCCTCTGCCTGTGTCTCTGCCTCTGTCTCTCTCTCTGTAACTATCATAAATAAATAAAAATTAAAAAAAAATAAATAAAATAAAATGCTGAGCTTCCTAAGTGGCAGAACCAGGATGCTTCTGGTGCAGTGCTGGCCCCACACGAGTGGAGGTGCTGATGCACGTACTATATCCCAAAAAAGCCAAATTGCCCAGTGTTTAAGGTTATTTGGTGAAATGTTCCTCATCTTTTTATCCTTCGACAGCTTGTCTCATCTGTTGACTCTTAAAGCAATCGGTTATTTAAGAAATGTTAAGATATCTTCAAAGGGAAACATTCACAGCTGAGCAGTAGAAATTTGAACTCAGCTTCTCGCTGCTGATCTCCTTTTCTTTGGAAAGTTCTTCCTTCAATAGGGAATGTTGAGTAATTAAAAATCATCTCTGGAAACTGGTGGTCTATCAATGCACTCCTAACCTCTTATTGTTTTGCATTTTCTATGTTTTCTTTCAAGCCTTGTACTTGTATGTAGGTGTATATACACATGTATGTTTGAGTGTGTGTGTGAGGAAGTGTGTTTCCACACTTCATTGTGGTTTAGGCTCTTTACAGTAAATGTTAAACATATTTAACCAAAAACATCATCTCTGGGTGGGTTGGTGGGGTTGACAAGAGAACACAGACACCACATAGCCAGCATGTAATGACTACTTCCCAAGGACCCTGACTGCAGAAAGTCATCCTTGAAGATGGCCCAGAGCAGTGGAACCAGAGAAGTAGGGGTCAGGCAGATTGTGTCCTGATAGGCAATTCCTTTGGATGGTAGAAACTTGAGCACTCAGAAACCCAAGGAGAGAATCTGAGGCTGAGGGGAGCCTGGTTGTGAAAGCACAGGATTAACAACCTAGCTTGATTTGCATACCAAAAACTTATAGCTCTTAAAATCAGAAAAAAATAAAAAAATAAAATCAGATCTGATACCTGAACCCACTGATCACACCAGTAGAAAACAAACACCTACAGTTTCAGTGCCTCCAGATCAGTGTAATGGCAGTAACTGATGGCAGAGGAAATAATCACTTTGAGTCTGATCAAGTCCCTAGGTTTAACCGTCAGTCTGAAAGTTATTGGCAAGAACTCATCAATGCCATGAGGATGCTGTTAGCCAACATCAGAACATGGAGAGTTCTACACAACAAATGACTCAGTTTCCCTCTTCTAGCCTCTACAATGAACATGCTGTATAATGGCAATGGTGAAAATAAGTCTACGTGAATTAAAACACACTAATCTCCCTTCTTCCTTAGATTCTGTCCAGAACACCAAGGAAAGCAGTGCTTTCACAAACTCGTCCTTTGGCCACTGTGCTGGCACTTGGCAGAACAACCAGTGCACAGCTGCACCGTCTGAAAAATCAGGACAGCTCTTTGGAGTTTCCCTCACGGATATATTTCATAAGGACAACTTCCCGTTCCCAATACTGGTAGGTCTCAGTTTGGTCTTTTATTGCCTTCCTGAGGAGAGGGACCTCGGAGAGGCCAAGTGTCCTCATGCAAACCTACCCCAAATGGAGAAATCATTAGACAGCACCTGGCTTTGGGTGAGAAACTTGGTAGTGTCATTTGATTTACCTACTGCAGAGTCATGAGGCCAATACACTGAACGACGTTTTGTCCATTCCACTTGTTTCCACAGAGACCCATGTAGGCCTGTTCAGATCAGTCAAAATGGACTCTGTGTGCATGAATCATCTTCACATTCTGCTGTTGTCTTCCTAAACTCACAGTAGTCTCAGGTCTCTTTCAACTGAGTCTACTTAATCTAACAACTGAAAACATCTTACCTAAGCATAAAGACTCATCTGGAGGCATATATGAATCTGCTAATTCTAAAAGAGGATGTTAAATGACAGCCAGAGTTTGGCCTGTGTTATCTCCAATCGGTGTACTGAATTGTCAGTATGGAAATTTGCAGAGTACCCAGGACCTCTGCAATGCTGCACTAGATTTGGGAATGTTATCCTAGTGGTGAAGAAATTAACCACGTTAGTTACATGCTAGCTGCTACCCCAGTCCTTGCATCACAGCAATTTTAGGGGGTAGCTAGAACTATCATCTTCCACACATTATAAATGGATTAGAAAATTTTCAGTACAGTTCGCATGTGCCCCAGGTAACACAGTAGATCAGAAGCATAGTAGGTTTCTGAACCTTAGGTCCATCTGACTCCAGTGCTTATATCTTTCTACACTGTAGGGAGAGGACATGAAGATAGAGCAAAGGACGTTGAAAGACTCATGAAGGGAATGTAATCAGAGAATAAGAGAGTATTTGAGCTTTTCTTTTAAAGAGGAAGGGAAATAGAGATAGTAGGAATGGAGGATACAATCACTTAAAGAGGAATCAACAAATGGGAAATGGGTATAGAAAAAGATTTCCATATATGGGGAAGAGCATCTATGGAAGGGAATAATGAGAAAAGACTGATAAAGTAGGAGACAGGTGAGGATTCCACAAGGCCTTGAAACACGGAAGTTTGATTTAAAAAGGGTAAAGTCAATGAAAAAAATCTGATTTAAATAAGTGATTACAAAGTTTCAGTGTATGTAAGGTGGATTTTGGGTAAAACTATAGAGAGACATTGACTAAAGAATCTAAACTGACTTTACTTCTTGGAGCTCTAAAACTGTATACCATCCGATAGCCTAGCTCTTTCAAAAAGGAAGCAAGCTTTTGCTCTGGGCTTGGGATATGAAATGCCATATACTCTTCTTTTTTTCCTACATTATGTGCTTTCCTTATCAAATCAAAAATGACCACTCATGGAAGGCATCTTCAGAAAATCAGCCAGTATAAAATCATGCAGAATCCTAAAAAAGAAACTAAATTCTGGGGACAGAGTGAACTTGGACAGTGAATCTGTTCTTCTGGTAGCATCTGTTTTAAAGGTGGGGAAAGTTCTAGCTTTATCCACACATGAGTTACTCAAGCTGTGATGGTGTCTTTCATTATGATTGCCCAAGAAAAAACATAGGCATAACTGATTAAGAACTTGTCAAACTGGAAAACACTTCATGAAATCAAAATTTAAGGAAGCTACTGTAGAAGGTAAAAGCTCCTTACATTAGAAATACTTTCTGTTTTCACCAAACACCTCCCACCTGAGGACTCCATGCAAAAGACTAATACTAATGTGACTACTATAATAATAAGAAATTTCAAAATACACATTAACACATACATAATGTTTACCAAAGAAAACATCCTGTCTCTGATGACTTCCTCACGATGCTCCTAATGAAGGCAGTTTCCAAAAGAAAAATCACATGAAAAATTTGAGAATAGATCTAGAAGTTTACAATAGTAAGCAAATGTTTACTTAATGAGGAATATAAAAAGGCTCAGTGAGGCGACCAATCATTGTTAACCATCATTGTCTCCTGTTTCTTGATGCCTTTTACTTTATAAGTCATGGAGGAAGGATTTTGCCATTTGTGTCTCCTTTCACCAGATCCTAGGTATCCTTTTGTTAATATTTGTGATGTCTAGCCCACCATCCAAGGTTGTAACGATACAGTAACCAGCTCTAGCTACATGCCTCTTTTGATAAATCTAACTTTAGGAGTAGGTGCAACGGACAAATGTAGTTTGGAATTCTGAAAATTCAGTAGATCGACTCAAGAACTAGATTAATTTGGAAATTATACAGCTACATCACAGATATCCCATTCTATTGCTAAAATGGTAATGGAGAAAGAACTGAAAACTAGAACAAAGAATTTAATCCATCTACCTTGGCACTTGCTAACAGCTCTGAACAAAACTATATTAAGGCAGTTATTATGGCACTCTTAGAACCAAGGTCATATTTGGTCCTTTCTTGTCGCAAGTGGTCTTTCCTTGCCCCCCATTACTGTTCAACTATACGATAAATAGCAATAGTCCCTGACCACTACTACACTGGGCTAGAGTAAAACACACCAGTAAATATATATATAGGCATCAAGACACAGGGGAAAGAATGATGATACGTTAGGTACTCGAATAGCATGATAAGTGTTGCCCTCTTGAAGGTGCACACCTGCAATTGATGTTTCTAGCAAGGTTTAGTAGGGTCTTTTCCATTTCCATGTTATAGGCACAGACTAGGAAGATGGTGACCACGTGTGCATAGAGTTCTTAGACATTTCTGAAGCTTTCCCTACCTAAAGTTGACTAATCTTTGTGGAGAATCAGACTCTGCAACCTTGGCCTGAATAGTATCATGTCAAACTCTCTGGAGAATTGGTCTACACTAGAAATGAATACATCCTCAGGACCATCATGAGTTTGCCATTAGACTCTCTACTTTTGTACAGTTAAGGAAAGGAAGAATGAAGCAATGATGAGAGTAGCTTTTGTAGTAGTTTGCAAAAAAGCACACAAAAGAGTAAGTGCCATATGATAGAAGGGAGCTTTGTCTTCCTTTCCACTGAAGCGTACGCTCTGCTTTGATGCTTTCGTTTTTGTTGGAGAAAATCCACAACCTGTTTTTGCACATGCAAGTCAATGGAGAGTATGAGGTGAACTCCGTGTGGGTCACAGTTTGGGTATCTATGAAGAAATTAGGGACTGAACTGAAGTTTTGAACTAAGTGTTTTCTCTGTGATATTTCCAATATATATCTTTTATCATATATACATATATTTGTGTGTGTGTGAGTCTCTACATCTCTGTGAGTGTGTCTGTTTGCATGTATTTATTTATTTTTCTATCCACATAAGGATTTTCTTGAAAATATCGAAGGAAGTTTACTTTCATCGGAACTCTATGAAAAATGGCTTGATGTTCTTGACGAAGTGACTGAGGAGGAGAAAATAAATGCAGCCCAGAGGTAATGATGCAATAATTACTCTACTCTGGTCATGGCTCAGAAATACAGCCAATATACTATTAGGAAAATATTGGCTTCCTTCTTGCCACTTTGACCACTAAAATAACATTCAATGCCAAATAGTTTCAATTCTTCACACCCACGGAGGCCAGTTTCAGAATACAGGCATGCCTTATGGCTATTATTGCTCTTCGTCTGACCTTATTAACGTGGACTCCTTAGCCATTGTACACCTTCTGAATATATGAAAATGGTAGACAAAAGTCAGTGGCCTAAGAGAGATGCCAGAGCATCAACAGCCCATGGTATAACCTTCAGTTTGTCAACATTCAACCGGAGTGGGTTAGCTCAGAAATTGAATTCGGTAAAACATATTTGTATACATTCATGCCTGGAACTCTGCTACAGCAGGTTGTATACTAGATCTAGTAAGATGTTCTCTGCTCTCTGTCTCTATACTTCCAGCAGCTAAGTGCAATGACTTGCCTTATTCAAAAGTACATCTTTCTGACTTTAGGCTTCTAGCTCAGCTGCCAAATGTGAATGTTGTTGTCTTGCGGTACCTTTTTGGAGTGTTATACAGCATTGAGCAAGAATCCTCACCCAACCAGATAACACCTTATGATTTATCAGTGTGTATAGCCCCAAGCATTCTTTGTCCACCTAATTCTGGCAGCTTGGAATTGGAAGAGAACTTCGTAAAAAAGGTAGGGAGAGCTCTCATATGTGTCCCCTGGGGTTTAGAATCCATGCTTTGAATCTGAAATGTGTAGTAGTAATTGGATGGATCAGTTCTGAAAAGTGCACATCTTCATAGGCTTCCTTGGAATGGCAGAGTTTGCTATCCTTCTCTGGTGGAATATGGGAAGGGGTGTTGTTAAAGTGGGAAACACAGAGCAGTTGAGTCACTTCTTTCCCATCCAGGAGATTCAATACTAGACTGACTAAACAAAAGAGAGAGAAGAGTGATGTAATATGGTAGAAAAGACCTGGGCTCTAGAGTTTGACAAGCCAAGGTTCAAATCTCAGCCTGATCCTTGAGGGGGGGAGCTTGTAAACTTGGGCGAAGGCATGGTTTCCTCATGACACAATGGTAACAAGACCTAGCTCCTGTTGTCGTTACTGGCACATCCTAGGTGTCTCGGGCACTATGAGCACCCATGGCTCCAAACACATTGGCTTTGCTCTGCAAGTTGTGGCTCATTTAGAAAAATACTTGGCTACTCTTTTGCCTCTGCTACATCAGACAGAAACTAGTGAGATATTCCAGAACATCCTAATGAAGCCACACATGCCTAATAAGATGGCAGCTTTTCCCCAAGCTCATGCCGAGAGCCAGCATTAGGCAAAGCAAGACCTGAGAAGGGACTGCAGTTAGACAGACAGACATGTTTTCTCCCCAGCCCTGTGAGTTTTTACTCAAAAAAAAAAAAAAAAAAAAAAAGAAAAGAAAAGAAAAGAAAAGAGAAAGAAAAAGAAAACATCAAAAAAAATCCACAGGAATATCCACATTCCAAAAAATATTCTTCCCTATTTAAGAAATGGATTTCATAGGATTTTGTCTATGCTTTATACATTTTAATCAGATATTATCCTAAGTTACAACCCAATATTTTCTGGAAGCAAAAGTTTACAAAATAAGTAAACTTTAAGAAGGTAGGTTACTTTGAAAGCTATCCTAGTTTTAAAGATGTAACCACTGGTATCACAATATTAGTTATTAAATGCCACAAATTAGGACTTTAGCCCACTGACTAGTAGTATTTTAAAATCTGTACTCAAAGTACAACAGAAAGTATCATTCTTTCTTATTTTATTAGAGAACTTGGGTTTCTATATATTTTTATCAACTCTGAAGTTTTCATAGAAGTCTTTCACATTTTTGGTTAGATCCAAGGTCTATAAACAAAATGTGACTTCTAACTCTTCCATATGAAAAAGAGCACCCCATTGTGTTCTTTTTGCATTACAGGCTTCTCTTATACAGTTTTTGTATGAAAATTGCCTCGGGATATTTGGAGAAGACATCACTTCTCTCTTGGGAGAGAATTCAAAGAGTTGTCATAACAATGAGAAGGCTGCAGGTACTGTGAATAGTTTAATAGGCTTTAGGGAGACACAGACAGCAAGGTTGCCAGGGGTCATGGCAGATACTTAGCCCTGTTCTGGAGCCCAGAGCATCCCCAGGGCAATGATTCCCAGCTGCTCCTTCTCTGAAGGCTGGCTAACAGGTCAAGGGAAGTTTTACACTGTTGGAGACCCAAGAAAGCATAGAAACTTCAAGACGTTTCTGGCAGTATTAGGAGATAGCATGGTATGATACAGTGTTTGGGATTTTTTTAAACACATTTTTAAATGGATCCCACATCTATATATATGATATATGTAGTTAAACATATAATGCATAATTATTTATTTCTACTTATAATATATAAATGTGCTCTGGTTGAAACCAGAGCACGGGACTTTTATTCCTGCTCCATCCTCTTTTTGATCAGTGGCTCTTGAGGCACCACAGGATTCCAGTGCTCTTTAAAATGAGTCGAAAAAAACCAGCATCATTGAGAGAAAGGACTTGACTTGATGTCAAACTACCTCTCTAGAGTACAAACTCCAGTGCCCCATTTATCAGCTATATGACCTTTTGCCAATTACTCTAGCTCGGTATCACTTTATTCATGCCTAAAATGTGGATAAAAATAATGTCTAAATCTTAGAAATGTTGTCAAGATTCAATAAGATAAAGGATGTAAAACACATTTCTAAATGGCAATGAATAGAACTAGGATACGTTCCCCTGGACTAGTGCGAGTATTATTGGAGCCTAGCTAATCACAGCTCATTGGCAACACCCCATTTTTTGTAAAACGGAGTTTAGATTCAGAACCTGGAGACACACATCATCAATCCCTCCATACTTTTGACATGTCTTCGTTTTACGACATATACCTCATTGTGTTGAGGGAAGCTTTTGGATAATCCGTGTCATCAGGAATTAAGATGAGTCAGTGCTGGTGTAAGACAAGTGTTTGTTTTTTGTGTCATCACTGACAGAAAAACAAACTGTTGAATCCAAGCCTGTGAGAGTGATAGTGATTTCCAAAAGAGCACAACTGCAGAATGCTACCAAGTCCCCATCTGGCATGGGTCCATCCACCTACATGTCTATAGTTTAGTAAGTCACTGAAGACTGGAATCTCCATAATGACCCTTGACACTTCCTCTTTATCTCTTTTTCCAATGAATGAGAAATGAACCCCTTCCAAGACCCAGCTATTTCCATTTAAAGTTTTTTCCTTGGTCCCATATATTCATATTGAGGAAATCTTCCCACAAATTATCTCCTCTTTCTTCAATGCCTATCATATCCTATGACATGGTTTTTGAATTGTATTGTACTGTGTTGTGTTGTATACTTTTATATGGATAATAAAAATCATTCCATAACCTAGTAGGTTAGACAACCATTTCTTTGGTTATGATTCACATAACACATCAGTGGAGGTTCATCTGAGCAGTTCTGGTCTCAGCTGAGGGAACTTGTGCACTTGCAGTTAGCCTGCAGCTCATCTGGAGCTAACCTAGGTGTTTGTGTATTGGCGCTGGCTCTCAATTGGTCCCCATGTCTTCAATAACGTAGGTTCTCCTCCTTTCATATGGTGGAGGAAGAGTTCCCAGAAGCAAGAGGGACTTTTCAAGAGTTAATGTGGGAGAGGAATGTGCAAAAGACCACGCCAAAGGTGGTGGTTTACAAGATGAGGAGGCATTATTTCTTGAGATCACACATCATAAAACTCACAGCAGCACCACTACCGCACATATCCTTTTCTTCACTGGCTTCTCATTCTCAGTTCTGTACACCAGCATTTCCTAAGGGGTATTCCAAGTAGGGTAGGAAGAATCTTTGAAATACTAACTCATTTTTTTACCTCAGGTATTCCTTCCCTCATCCTTCTTCCTGTCTTAAGCTGCCTTAAGAGGCAACTAAATCACCTCCTCGGGCATAGAAGCAAGAGTAGAATATGAGGAAAAGGGATCTCCATGTTGCTTATGAGTTTATCAGAGTTAGCTTTCTAGGAAACAAAAATGATTCGTGGCATAGAGTAGAAGATTTAGGTGGCAATCTCATGGGAAAAGCCAAAACCACAGGGTAGGAGTATAGGATATCTGCACCTTTCCATGGATAGAAACCTAAAGGAAGCAATAATTCCTGACAGAATAGCAAGCTGACATGTCCAGGAAAGATGGGGCACTCTATGTCCATGCAGTTTCTTATACCTCAACATGGAACAGATCAGTTAGTAAAAGTATCTCCATCAGTCCCAGAATAGTTGGGAGAAATAGAAAGCCACTGGGTGTGAAAGACATGCCTCAGCAACAGGAGTACACACCAACTTCCCAGGATCAGACAGCAATTTGGACACTTCAGCAGCTACTGTATACACCAATGACACAGAGCAACCAGATAAGTGGCACTTCACCAATTTACAGCCTCCCCAGCACCAGAAGACTCCAGAACATAGACACACTCATGGGGGCAATTAAGAAAACCTAAATCACTACCAGTCTCAGAACAGAGAATCAAACTAGGCATCAAGTGAACTATTTAAAACTACAGAACAGTACATTTCTGACTCATGCCAGTGTATAGACAGAGATTGCTATCAGTGCATATAGAATATATGATCCATGCATTGTTTTCTCTTTCCCAGGAAGGGTTCCCTTGTTAAATAGGTCTAGGAAATTCTTACTTTCCTTTTGGAAGTCAAATGCCCCAGTTTTCTTCCACATATATTTGACATTATTCCACCCTTTTGAAGTGACCCCTTTAATTAATCATCCTGGGAACATTTATTGCCTTGTGCAGAGTAGTGACCAGGTGTTTAAGGTTATTTGGTGAAATGTTGCTCATCTGTTTATCCTTCGACACCTTGGCTCATCTGTTGACTCTTAAAGAATTCAGTTATTTAAGCAATGTTAAGGTATCTTCAAAGGGAAACATTCTTTTGAGCAGTAGAAACTTTGAACTCAGCTTCTCACTGCTGATCAACTTTTCTTTGGAAAGTTCTTGCTTCAGTAGGGAATGTTGAGTAATTAAAAATCATCTCTGGAAACTGGTGGTCAATAAATGCATTCATAACCTCAGGATACCTTGTTTTCCTTATTCTATGTTCCCTTTCAAGCCTTGTGCTTGTGTGTAGGTTTATATATACATGTATGTTTGAGTGTGTGTGTGAGGAAGTGTGTTTCCACACTTCATTGTGGTTTAGGCTCTTTTCAGTAAATGTTCAACCTATTTAACCGAAAACATCATCTCTGGGTGGGTTGGTGTGGTATCACAAGGGAACACAGCCACCACATAGCCAGCATGTAATGACTATTTCCCTTGGACCCTGACTGCAGAAAGTCATCCTTGAAGATGGCCCAGAGCAGAGCAACAGAGAAGTAGGGTCAGGCAGATTGTGTCCTGAGAGGCAGATCCTTTAGATGTTAGAACTTGAGCACTCAGAAAGTCAAAGAGGAAATCAGGCTGAGGGGAGACTGGCTGTGAAAGCAGAGGATTACCACACTCAGTTTGATTTGCATACCAAATCCTTCTAGCCTTTAAAATCAGATCTGACACCTGAACCCACTGATCACTCCAATAGAAAACAAACATCTACAGGTTCAGTGTCTCCTGTTGCATTGCAAAGACAGTAACTGATGGCACAGGAAATACTGACCTTCAATCTGATCGAGTCTCAGATCAGTCTGAAGGATATGAGGAAGAACTCTTCAACACCATAACGATGCTGTTAGCCAACATCAGAACGTGGAGAGTTGTACACAACAAATGACTCCGTTTCCCTCCTCTAGCCACTACAATGAACATGCTGTATAATGGCAATGGTGAAAATAAGGCTAAGTGAATGAAAATACACTAACCTCCCTTCTTCCTTAGATTCAGGCCAGAAGACCACTAAAAGAAGTCTTTTCAGAAGGTTAGCCTTTTGGTGCTGCGGTGGTACTTGCTGGAACAACAAGTGCACAGCTGAGCCTTCTGCAGAACCCAGAGAGCGCTTTGGAGTTCCCTCTCGCGGATATCTGTAGTAATGACAACTTGCCCTTCCCAATTCTGGTAGGTCTCAGGCTGGTCTTTTATTGCCTTCCTGAGGAGGGGGACCTCAGGGAGGCCAAGTGTTCTCATGCAAACCTACCCCAAATGGGGAAATCAATAGACAGCCCCTGGCTGTGGCTGAGAAGCTTTGGTAGTGTCATTTGATTTAGCTACTGCAGAGTCATGAGGCCAATACAGCAGGACAACTTTTTGTCCATTCCACTTTTTCCCAGAGACCCATGTAGGCCTGTTTAGATCAGTCAAAATGGACTCTGTGTGCATGAATCATCTTCACATTTTCCCATTGTCTTCTGAACTCACAGTAGTCTCCGGTCTCTTTCAACTGAGTCTACCTAATCTAACAACTGAAAACATCTTACCTAAGCCTAAAGACTCATCCTGTGCCAAGTATGAATCCATGAATCCTAACAGAATATGTTAAATGACAGTCACAGAGGCATCTTCAAAAAATCAGCCAGTATAAAATCATGCAGAATCCTAAAGCAGAAACTAAATTCTGGGGACAGAGTTAACTTGGATAGTGAATCTGTTCTTGTGGTAGCATCTGTTTTAAAGGTGGAGACTTCTAGCTTTTTCTGCACATGAGTATGTGAAGCTGTGATCGGTGTCTTTCATTATGATTGCCCACGAACTGACATAGGCATAACTGATTAAGAACTTGACACACTGGAAAACAGTTCATGAAATCAAAATTTAAGGAAGCTGCTGTAGGAGTTAAAAGCCCCTTACATTAGAAATACTTTCTGTTTTCACCACACACTGCCCACCTGAAGACACCTTGCCAAATATAATACTACTATGACTACTAGTAATAATAATAATAATTAATAACAATATAATATCAGTCCATTCATCCCTAAAATGTGGATGAAAATAATGTCTAAATCTTAGAAATGTGGGATCCCTGGGTGGCGCAGCGGTTTGGGGCCTGCCTTTGGCCCAGGGCATGATCCTGGAGACCCGGGATCAAATCCCATATTGGGCTCCCGGTGCATGGAGCCTGCTTCTCCCTCTGCCTGTGTCTCTGCGCCTCTCTCTCTCTGTGACTATCATAAATAAATAAAAATTAAAAAAAATAAATCTTAGAAATGTTCTACAGATTAAATAAAATAATATATGTAAAATACATTTCTGAAAAAGCAGTTAATGGAACTAGGAGAAGTTTCCCTGAGACTAGTGTGAGTATTATTGGAGCCTCGCTAATCGCAGCTCACTGGCAACACCCAATTTTGTTAAACGGAGTTTAGATTCAGAACCTGGAGACACATATCCTCAATCCCTCCATACTTTTGACATGTCTTCATTTTTTCTTTAGTGTAATCCATATCATTAGGAATTAAGATGAGTCTAGTGTCATGTCTGACAGTATGCTGTTATAAGACAAATGTTTGTTTTTTATTTCATCAGTGACAGAAAAACCACCTGTTGAATCCAAGCCAGTGAGAGAGAGAGAGTGATTTCCAAAAAGGCACAACTGCAGAATGCTACCAAGTCCCCATCTGGCATGGGTCCATCCACCTACATGTCTACAGTTTACTAAGTCATTGAAGACTGGAATCTCCATAATGATACTTGACACTTCCTTTTTCTTTATTCTTCCCATGAGTGAAAAATGAACCCCTTCCACGATCCAGCTATTTCCATTTAAAGGTTTTTCATTGGTCCCATATATTCATATTGAGGAAATCTTCCCACAAATTATTTCCTCTATCTTCAATGCCTACCATATCTATCATATTACATAGTTTTGTATTGTGTTGTGTTGTATGTATTTATATGAATAATAATCATTCCATAACTCAGTAAGTTTGACAACCATTTCCTTTGGTTATGATTCACATAACACTTCAGTGGAGGCTCATCTGAGCAGTTCTGGTCTCAGCTGAGGTCACCAGTGCACTTGCAGTTAGCCTCAAGCTCCTCTGGAGCTTACCTAGGTGTCTATTGTTGCTGTCTCTCAATTGGTCCCCATGTCTTCAATAAGGTAGCTTCTCCTCCTTTCATATGGTGGAGGAAGAGTTCCCAGAAGCAAGAGGGACTTTTCAAGAGTTAATGTGGGAGAGGACTGTGCAAAGGACCACGCCAAAGGTGGTGGTTTATAAGACGAGGAGGCAATATTTCTTGAGACAACACATCATAAAACTCACAGCAGCACCAGTACCACACATATCCTTTCCTTCACTGGCTTTTCATCCTCAGTTCTCCACACCAGCATTTCCTAAGGGGTATTCCAAGCATGGTAGGTAGAATCTTTGAAATACTAACTCATTTTTTTACCTCAGGTGTTCCTTCCCTCATCCTTCTTCCTGTCTTAATCTGCTTACAAGGCAACTAAATCACCTCCTCAGGGCATAGAAGCAAGAGGAGAATATGAGGAAAATGGAGTTCTTTGTTGCTTATGAGTTTTACAGATTTAGCTTTCTAAGAAAAAAAATGATTTGTGACATAGAGTAGAAGATTTACGTGGCAATCTCATGGGAAAAGCCCAAAACCACTAGGCAGGTACATGGGATATCTGCACCATTCCTGGATGGAAACCAAAAGGAAGCAGAAATTCCTCACAGAATAGTGAGCTGACATGTCTAAGAGAGATGGGGCCCTCTACATCCACGCAGAGTTTCTTATACCTCAACATGGAACAGATCAGTTAGTAAAAGTATCTCCATCAGTCCCAGAATAGTATGGAAGAAATAGAAAGCCACTGGGTCTGAAAGACATGCCTCAGCAACAGGAGTACAGACCAATTTCCCAGGACCAGAGAATCAAACTAGACATCAAGTGAGCTATTTAGTACTACAGAACTGTACATTTCTTACACATGCCTGTGTATAGACTGAGAGTGGTATCAGTGCATATAGAATATATGATCCATGCATTGTTTTCCCTTTCCCAGAAAGGGTTCCCTTGTCAAATAGGTTTGGGAAGTTCATGCTTTCCTCTTGGAAGTCAAATGTGCCAGTTTATTCCACATTTAGTTGACATTATTTGACCCTTTCGAAGTGACCCCATTAATTAATGTTCCTTGGAATATTAATAAACATTTCTCTAAATTTATTTCTTAGGTCATAGTTTAACATTCCACTCCCTGCTTAGAAGCCATCAATGGATTTCAATAAATCTTTGGTGTTTTCCTTTTTTTGTCCAAAAAAAAAATCTCATCTTTAAAATCCTCCCCAATGCAGCCTGCTCTAGTAATTAGTATTGTCTTCATTCTTTCCCAGTGCAGATCCTTTAGTTTAGCTGGGTCAGACATATCCTTGGTTCCTGAACACAGCACACTCACTTTTCTACTATAATTCTCACCTCTTCTTGGACTCTGCATTGCCACACACTATGTAGGCTAGCCATTTGGGTTCTCCAATCCCAGTAATTTCACAAAGCCTTTCTGATCTCAATTTAATTTTTTCTTTATAAAATATGAGCACCTAACCCTACTAGACAGTGGCTCACATGCTGCTTTGACCATCAGGAATTATGCTGATGTGTTCATACGTTATACAGAAAATCCAAATTCCTGAGGTAAACAACTGTATCTTGTGTTAGTTTTATAGTACTTTTAAAGCCTGGCTAAATGTCTACTCAAAAAAATGTACGAATTAATATGTTCAATTTTCTAAGAGTATAGAGATTTTATAGAGACTGGTAGAAACTGCAAGTTTTAAAACATGAGGTTGAACACAGCACATGAAATTTTAGGGGGCGACAATAAGACATAGGTTTGAGTAATTGTTTTAGATATGACTTCACAGGCTGAGTCACATGTTCTTGGATAGACTATTTTTATTCATTATACAAACAACGTGATATTGGTGTGATATATTTGGGAATAATTGCATGTTTGTATGAAATTTAAATATCAACAATCCAGAATAAAAGGGGCAAAACACATAGCTGGGTAAGGCATCTGTGAGTTTTTAAACCAAGGAAGATATTGGAAAAAAAGGAAAGAAAGAAATTGACAAGAAGAGGAGATAGAAATACAAGGAGGTATAGAAAAGCTGAAACAACTAATTTGTCAATTGTGACTCATAGAAGAGATTTCTGACATAGGGAAATAGTTAATAAATGTTAGTTTTGCCCTCAGGATACTCCAGCATAATATCTCTGAGAACAGCAATTCATTTCTTAATTTTGAAGAAAAGATCCTGAGAACTCTGATAAACTGTAAAAGGATCTAACTGCATAATCTAGAATGAGTGACAGGCAATTAGGTGTTCCCCATTGGCCTTTACCATACCTGGGAGTAAGATGTGTGTAATCATTAGTTAATATGCACTTAGTGATACAGTTAAGGTTAAACATGTCTAAAAGTAAAATAAAGGTACTTAGAATGACTATCTTACTTTATTCCAGAAAGAAAGTTACTCACAGGCTACCAGTATAAGAAAACTATTTCTCAAAATTGGTGGATCAATTACCATGATGAATCTCTCTCTCTCTCTCTCTCTCCCTCTCTCTCTCTAATAACACTCAGTTTTTATTCATACGAGGAACATGTAAGAATTTGGTGAATGGAATATATACCAGTACAAGAAACCAGCTTTTTTTCAGAGAGCACTGAACAATGCCTTTTATATTTTTCTGTAATTCTTTCTATGCTAGTCGAATGGGCCAATAAATACTCTGAAGATTTATAGTGGATGGTGACTATTTTCCAGTTTTGTTTTGTTTTACTTCCCCATAGCATAACTGGTGCTACGAGCAAATTGGTTTCTTCATAGTCTTGGGCCTCAATGTCAGTATTAATTTAGTTGGCTTACTCTTTTAAAGAATGAAGTCATTCCTTTGTCAAATAAAAGAAACAAGTAGAAAAACCAAACTGCCAAAGGAAAATTGTAATTTCTTAAAGTGGATAAGGAGAACCTGCTTTATAAGAATGGGAGGTTTTCCAAAATGTAAAAGTATAAAACTAGTTGGGAAATAAATAAACAAAACAAAGCAACACCATCCTCAGGATAATAATTATCTCTGTGCAAGGAAAGACTAGGATTAGGAGAAAGGGGAAAGAAAGAAACTCCAAGCACACATACATCAATTTAAATTCTTGGAAGATTTAAAAATGCTTACACTTCACCATGTGCTTCATACTTCTGAAGAACATGTTGTAGGCAACTTGATCATATAAATATCTACCACATACCCATGCATACACAAACGCACACATTGAATTGTATATGTAAACATACAGAACACTGTTAAATGAGTAAGTAAACAAACGACAGAAATTTTAAGATTTTGTATTTATTCATAAGATACCGATAGACAGAGGCAGAGACACAGAGGGAGGAACAGGCTCCTCACAGGGAGCCAGATGCGGGACTCGATCCCCACACCAGGATCATACCCTGAGCCAAAGGCAGGCAGATGCTCAATCGCTGAGTCACCCAGAGGTCCCTAAAGTACAGAAATTCTTAGCATTCAGCAATTTTATCTGTGATTCCTCTGTATTGATGATCTGGTTCACTCAGTCCAAGTGGCTGAACAGTAGTACTCCATTATATGATGATACATTTATGTGTGTACACATCTAGTCAAACTTTCTAGAGGCTTACCTAGTTTATTAGCTTTCAAAGAAATTGATTTTTTAAATCATCTCCATAAATGTTTTTCCCAGGCTTATTAATTTGTGTTTTGTTTTTATAATTCTGTTGCTTCAACTTTCTTACTCCTTTGATTTCTTCATCTAGCTTCTTGGATTAAATGCTAGCTAATTGTAGTAAATATATTTAAGACTATTCATAACTTCTAAGTATTGCTTTAGCTATACCTCTCAAATTTATTTTTAATATTTTAGTTTGTTGATAAAACCATTACAGTTTATGATTTTCCTTGTGAAGTCTTTTTTAACCTAGTCATTATTTAAGCTTTTGGTTTTTTTTTTTTTTTCAGATTTTCTAACCTGTAGGATTTTAATTACTAGCTGTAATAGTTAATTTCTAATTAAACTGCACTGTAATCAGATAATATGGTTTGAATAACTATGACTCTTTGTGACTGAGAGTGTACAGTTAATTTTATAAATATTTAAAATGTTGCATGCACGCTTTAGAAGAATGTGTATTCTCTGTTGTATTCTCTTTTGAGTGCAGGGATATGGAAACTCACAATTATGTCATACGTGTTACTCAAATTCTCTATATATTCTCCAAATGTGCAGTTTCTGAGAGAGGTGTTAAATTTTGCCATTATGCTTCTGTGAGCTTTTTTTAAAATTTTTATTTATTTGTAATAATCACAGAGAGAGAGAGAGAGAGAGAGAGGCAGAGACATAGGCAGAGGGAGAAGCAGGCTCCATGCACCGGGAGCCCAATGTGGGACTCGATCCCGGGTCTCCAGGATCGCACCCTGGGCCAAAGGCAGGCGCCAAACCACTGTGCCCCCCAGGGATCCCTCTGTGAGCTTTTCACTTTTATTTTGTAATTCTGAGTTTTCGTAGTTGCTGGCTTTTGGTGTTTTATGGTTTATGTCTATATTATTAGGCACATACAAATTTATAATTTCTATAGCCTTTTCATGAATTATAAATTATAACTTATTTGCTTTATTCGCATTAATGCTTCAACTTCATACTCACCTTTGACAGATATTGTTGCACTAGCTTTTTTTTTTTTGGTTCATATATGCTTAGTCTATTTCTTTTTTTTCTTTTTATATTTTCTGTTTTAGGTTGTGTGTGTAGATGTGTCCCCTGTAAGCAGCATATAACTGATTTTTTATATCCACACTGATAATTTCTGATATTTATTAAAGCGATTTAATCTATTACATTTATTGTCATTATAGTGTATTTCGAGTTATACTGACAAACCATATTTTGTATTTTTATTTCATCAAAGATTTCTCCTGGTTCCTTTTTTCTTCTTTCCTAAGTTTTGTTAGATTCATAAATCATATTTTTGTATCCTCTGTGTCAATTTTTATTTATATTAGAATTTCTTAGCTATTATGTCTTTGACCACTTTTTCCAATATTCCTCTATTATCTCTTACTAGAATCCATTAAAATTTTATGAAACAATGATTCTCAAAGAACACTCGATACGAACAACCTTTTCACTTTTCCTCTTTGTACTGCATCCTGGGTAAAATTCTCAGTTCTTTTTTCCAGTTTAATTCCTTAACCTTGGTCATTCTAGAGTCTATTCTTTTACTTTCATATTTTTTCTTTTTTCCACACCTATATGTTTTCTGGGATTACTAATCAGATCTTTTTCCTATTCATACAATTTTATATTTTTTCAATAAAGATCATTTCAGGGGCACATGAGTAGCTCAGTCGGTTGAGTATACAATTCTTGATTTCAGCTCAGGTCATGAGATGGAGCCCCCACATGGGGCTCCTCACTGGGCGGGGAGTCTGCTTGAGATACCTTCTCTCCTTCTCTCCTTCCCTGCTCTCTCTCGCTCATGTGCTCTCTCTTCATTAAATAAAAATCTTTAAAAAGGTCATTTCATTCATTTTCCCCTCTGATTTTGGTACCAAGAAGTAGGTCTTACTGTGACAAATACCTAAAAATGCCAAAGCAGCTTTAGAACCGGGTAAGGGGGAAGGATGTAGAAGTTTGGAGGGCCACACTGGGAAAAGCCCACATTGCTGTGAAGGAACTATTGGTAGAAATAATAGATGTTGAAGGCGATTCTGGTAAGAGTTCAGAAATAAAAGCAAGAGCTTCAGAGATAGACTCTATCTTCTTAGAGAATACATAACTAATCAGAAACAGATTGTTCGAAATATGGATGTTGAAGATTTTTCTGTGAGATCTCAGATGGAAATAAGGAACGTGTTATTGGAAACCATAAAAAAGGAGAACCTTGTCATGAAATGGCAAAAACTTGTCTTAATGAGTGTTCCAGTATTTTGTGGAAGTTTGAACTTGGAACAATAAAATCGGATATTTATCTGAGTAGATTGCTCAGGAAAGTTTTAAAGGAGCTTGTTTCCTCCTGACTCCTTATACTAAAATGCAAGAAGATAGAAATGAGTTGAAGAAGGTATTAAGCACAGAGAAGTCAGGACTCAAAGATGTGGAAAATTCTCAAGTTTCCTAATTTCTCAGTTTGTCATTTCTGCTCTAGCACTTGTGCTCATGCTCTTGCTACCCCTAGACAGTTCCCTTCTTGTCCTCTTCCCATCCATGTCCGACCTATAGAGTCAGCTTCCCAACAAAGTCTGTCTTGATTTGATCAGCCATGTTGGCATTTTCTCTTGTGAATTTCTGTAGCCTTATAATCATTTTCCTGTGATTTTTGTGACATGTAGTCTTTAAGGCACGTTTCATTTTTTAATTTTACATTTTCTGAAATTGAAATTTCAATTTTACTCTTTTGTCTGTGTATATATCTATATCTTTTTCAGCAATTCTCTGTTTACCCATCAAATGCTTTTTATGGATAACACATATGTAATCCACGGGTTCTAGAATATGAGGAAATAGAAAATGTGACTTCTGAATGGTTCTCAGGTGGTTCTCCATGGCACGTACCAGAGCAGGGCTAGAGCAGTGGGAAATTTAAGCAAATCAGTGGAGCCTTGCTCTGGTCACTCCACAGCCTTGAACAAGCAGCTCAACGCTTTTTTTATACTTTTTGCTTTATTATTTTATTTTTGGGTCTGAGCAAAAAGTTTTGTGAACCCAAAAATATTGGTATAAATGTGTAGTATGTTTTAGCTTTGTCTCTCTTAGGAGAACACAGGCTTCTGCACCCAAAGAGACTGGCACAGTTATGTCTAGATAATTGGGTCAGCTTATTCTTGATTGGTTTGTGTGCAAACATGCAGACTACATCCATAGTCATCACTCCTCTTAAACTTTCAAACATCTCTGAGCCAATCTCCTAAATGTTAGTTCCCTTCTAACATTTTCCTTAAAAAAAATGGTGCCTCAGGCCACCCAGAATGAACACAAATTTTATAGCATTAATAGTTCTTTGCAGACAGCAAATTTTAGATTTCTTTCCAAAGCACATGAATGGATTTTAAGAAAATCTGTAAATGGCTATAATTTAAGAAGAAAGTATTATCCTTAAGAGAACATTATAAATTGGAGGGCAAAACAACCACAACTTTTATCTAGAAACTTGTTATCTTCTACCTCTGCCCCTTCTCCTGCATGCTCTCAATCAATCAATCAATAAAATCTTTATTTCAAAACAGGAAATGGGCTCACACAATTGTGGAGTCTGGCAAGTCTCAAATCTTTGTGTATTGTGAAAGAGAGTGGTCTAGTTTCATTCTTCTGCATGTGGATGTCCAATTTTCCCAGCACCATTTATTGAAGAGACTGTCTTTCTTCCAATGGATAGTCTTTCCTAATTTATCGAATATTAGTTGGCCATAAAGTTCAGGGTCCACTTCTGGGTTCTCTATTCTGTTCCATTGAACTATGTATCCAGGTTTTTTTTTATGTGTCTGCTTTTGTGCCGGTACCACACTGTCTTGATGACCACAGCTTTGTAGTACAACCTGAAATCTGGCATTGTGATGCCCCCAGATATGTTTTTTTTTTTAATTCCCCTGGCTATTCAGGGTCTTTTCTGATTCCACACAAATCATAAAATAATTTGTTTTAACTCTCTGAAGAAAGTCCATGGTATTTTGATAGGGATTGCATTAAACGTGTAAATTGCCCTGGGTAACATTGACATTTTCACAATCTTAATTCTGCCAATCCATGAGCATGGAATATTTTTCCATCTCTTTGTGTCTTCCTCAATTTCTTTCAGAAGTGTTCTATAGTTTTTAGGGTATAGATCCTTTACCTCTTTGGTTAGGTTTATTCCTAGGTATCTGATGCTTTTGGGTGCAATTGTAAATGGGATTGACTCCTTAATTTCTCTTTCTTCAGTCTCATTGTTAGTGTATAGAAATGCCATTGATTTCTGGGCATTGATTTTGTATCCTGCCACGCTACCCAATTGCTGTATGAGATCTAACAATCTTGGGGTGGAGGCTTTTGGGTTTTCTATGTAGAGTATGATGTCATCAGCAAAGAGGGAGAGTTTGACTTCTTCTTTGTCAATTTGAATGCCTTTAATGCCTTTTTTTTTGTCTGATTGCTGAGGCTAGGACTTCCAATACTATGTTGAATAGCAGTGGTGAGAGTGGACATCCCTGTCTGGTTCCGGATCTTAGGGGAAAGGCTCCCAGTGCCTCCCCATGGAGAATGATATTTGCTGTGGGCTTTTCGTAAATGGCTTTTAAGATGTCGAGGAAAGTTCCCTCTATCCCTACACTCTGAAGAATTTTGATCAGGAATGGATGCTGTATTTTGTCAAATGCTTTCTCTGCATCTAATGAGAGGATCCTATGGTTCTTGGTTTTTCTCTTGCTGATATGATGAATCACATTGTTTGTTTTACGAGTGTTGAACCAGCCTTGCGTCCCGGGGATAAATCCTACTTGGTCGTGGTGAATAATTTTCTTAATGTGCTGTTGGATCCTATTGGCTAGCATCTTGTTGAGAATTTTTGCATCCATGTTCATCAGGGATATTGGTCTGTAATTCTCCTTTTTGGTGGGGTCTTTTCTGGTTTTGGAATTAAGGTGATGCTGGCCTCATAGAACGAACTTGGAAGTACTCCATCTCTTTCTATCTTTCCAAACAGCTTTAGTAGAATAGGTATGATTTCTTCTTTAAACATTTGATAGAATTCCCCTGGGAAGCCATCTGGCCCTGGACTCTTGTGTCTTGGGAGGTTTTTTTTCCATGTCTTTGTGTCTTCCTCAATTTCTTTCAGAAGTGTTCTATAGTTTTTAGGGTATAGATCCTTTACCTCTTTGGTTAGGTTTCTTCCTAGGTATCTTATGCTTTTGGGTGCAATTGTAAATGGAATTGACTCCTTAATTTCTCTTTCTTCAGTCTCATTGTTAGTGTATAGAAATGTCATTGATTTCTGGGCATTGATTTTGTATCCTGTCACGCTGCCAAATTGCTGTATGAGTTCTAGCAATCTTGGGGTGGAGGCGTGTGGGAAATATCAGAAAGTGAGACAGAACATAAAGACTCCTAACTCTGGGAAACGAACTAGGGGTGGTGGAAGGGGAGGTGGGCGGGGGTTGATGGTGAATGTGTGATGGGCACTCAGGGGGGCACTTGACGGGATGAGCACTGGCTGTTATTCTGTATGTTGGTAAATTGAACACCAATAAAAAATACATTTATTATAAAAATAAAAAAATTAAAAAAAAACTTCTGATGTAAAATAGAGCAAAAATGCTCTGGGAACACAATATGCTCTCTAATCGCTTGTCTATAAAATAGCCACTGTGTTCTCTGTGACATAATCTTATTCTAAAGTTTCTTGGCCTGTCGAGATTGATAATTTACCTAAGTAAAATAGTTGAGGTATACTTTTTTTTTTCCTGTGAAGAGTACCTGTTTCCTAGGATCAAATCACATGTTTTCTGTGTAACAGAGTTTTCTTTTTATTCTCTTGTCTTTTCTGTTGACTTTTTTCCATGTCAGATTTTTTTTTGTAAGATACTTTAAAGATTACTGTCTTTGCCTGAGCCCCTCAGAGAAAGATAGCATATATGTTAGTGATTTGTGATTGTTGTTTTTTATTTATGGACTTAGTTTTTTGCCTAATATAGTATCTCATTCCTAGGAATCCTATTAAATTGTTTCCTTGCTGTGTGTCTGATTATTAGCTATTATTAAAACCATCAGAGACCATTTTAGTGGCACCTGGATGGCTCAGTTGGTTAAGCATTTGACTCCTGATTTCACCTCAGGTCATAATCTCATGGATTGTGAGATCCAGCCCTGAGTAGGATTCCACACTCAGCAGGGAATCTGCTTCTCTCCTTCTTGCTCTCCCTCTTCCCCTCCATTTTTTCTCTCTCACAAATAAATAAATAAATCTTTTTTAAAAGGAAAGAAAAGAAACATTTACATTTGTTTGAAACTTCACTTTTTAATACGACCTGATGAATGTGCCATAAATATGAAATTAACTTATATTGCACAGTTCACTCTTTTGAATACACCTGTCATTTTTCTGCTTCACATAAATATCCTTGATTAAAAGATGCTTTATTTTTACCAAGGGAATAATTTAAAAAGTATTATTTTGCTTAAGTCATTGTATCAGCCAACTTTTGCCAAGAAGACTGCTCAAACAAATAACCTTAAAGTCTTAGTGGTTTATAGCAACAAAGATTTAGCTCTTGTCCATGCAAGTGTGGGGTACAGGAGGCTGTGCCTCTTTCCAGCATTTGGTTCCACTTGATGTGTAAAGGAACAACACTTACAAGAGACATGCATTTTTCTGGCAGAAGGGAAAGAACAGTCACCCAAACATGACGACTCTTGAAGCATTCTCTTGGACATGATTCACTTTGCTTCCAGGCACATTTCATGTGCCAATACAAGTCACTTGGTCGAGCCTGATATAGTACACACCTCCTACACACACACACACCACTCTGGGCTAGATCACAACTTGGTACAGTCCCCCCTCCTGGGTTGGGAGTAAATAAATAGGAATGCAATGCTCTGTTACAGTTAGGTCTTTCTTATTTTTTACTAATAAACTTATTTTTTATTGGTGTTCAATTTGCCAACATACAGAATAACACCCAGTGTTCATTTTAAAGATTTTTTGTATTGTTAGGGGAGTATTAATGATATATTTTGTGAATTTTACTGTGGAAATAATTTTTTCCTGATATTTTTCAGCTTTATATTTTGAACTCTGTAGAACTGATGTTAATATACAGGTTGAGGTTGAATTAGGATTTTTGTAAGGAAGAATTAAGTGAAAGGATATTACATATGGAATTCTTACTTCCTACTTCATTATATTTTATTTTCTCCACTGTATAACTTGTCTCCTACTTCTATTGATAATTGAGTAGGAGTTCAAACTTTCCTCATCCATACTGCTATAGTTTCAGTTTGTAACTTTAGGAATTTTGAAGATTATTTCCTACTCTATTGATTAGTCATTAGTCAATTTGGCTGGATAATCTGACACTATCTTCTACCGTTTCAATACACTAAATTATGCCTTTGCCAATTTCATAGTCATATGTTTTTTTTTTTTACAGCACCCACATGTGGACAGCAGTCTGCCAACAAGTAAAGAGAAACCAAGTTAAGTCACAGACAGGTGCAGCTGAAATACCAAATCACCCATTGCCTTTTCTAGAGTTATATTTACTTGTGCACAGTGGGGACTATATTTCCTTACAAAACAAGAGATAGTTACATTTGCTGTTTTGAAATAGCAGAACTGAACCTCAAATGCATGAGATCATGAAATCTTAGTGGGGTATGGTACTTGAAAAGGGACAGTGGGCAAGTTGTCAGAGAAAGTGGAGATTTGTGAGTGATGCTGGATGTTGGAAGGAGATAGGAAATTTGAAAAGTAGATACATCTAGATATCCAGGAGTAAATGTTTTGTGATAGTGATAGAATCAGAAAGAATTAGACTGGAAGGCATTGTGAGTTTATTTGGTCTTAGCTATTGCCACAATACAGAAGCAGTTCCATTGGTAAAAGCTTATCAAATGGTGGCTTACATGATCCTGTGTAATTTCAGAGAAGTCCCCTCCCCCAATCTTCCAAGATTGTGTATTCCACTTTTTCACTGTCATACCCCACTTAAGTGTTTTTCTTAATTCCATACCAACTGTCCTTTTCATAGGGTGAGGTCTGAGAGGGGCAGCAATGATCACATCATCCTGTATATGCATTTCTCTTTAACTTCATTAAAGCTCTTGGGAAAGATGTTATTTCACCTGTGATTGAATCTACTTCTGAAAGGGATGAGATTATAAAGTCTACCTACACTATTTTACAGATTAAGTGAAAGAGTTTCAAAGATGATGAGACTCACCCAAGGTGAAATGGCCCACATGGGAAATCCAAAGCCAGAAGAACAATCTTGTCTCCTAATTAAGTGTTCTTACTTTGTATATGACATATAAGTGGCTATTTCATGAGTATATTAATATCAGATGTACATAACAGAATATAAGTTTTTTTCCTGCTCATAAGATTGAGGTAGCATAGTAAATAATAGGTGTCTGGCCAAAGAAAGGAAATTATTTTGTGAGTCATTGAAAATTAAGCAGAAGAAATAAAAGAAATATATGAGGACAAATTCCCTTTAGCCCTTAAATGCATTGGGTTGTTTTAGCCTCCTTTAAGAAATGTTTTATCCAGGAAAATTGAAAGCTATATAGATGAACTCATTCTATTTCACTCCTGAGTTCACTATGCCAGTTCTTCTCATGGTTCTAGTTCTAGACTGGCTCTAGGATTTGGTAAGTGTGAGCTTTACAATTGTTTATCATCGCTTAGTCTCAATTCCCCCATCGGTAAAATGTGCACAGCTTGGAGGTGTTCTTCTGGGAGATGGACCCAGATTTTTTTGGATTTTTTAATCCAGAATTACTCTTTTAGGTAGGTGCTATTGATCCTATTTTGTAGATAAGGTAATAAATGAAGTTAAGATAAACTTTCCTGAGGATACATTGCTAATAAGTTGTATACCAGAATCCCAAGTCAGGTCTGTCTGATTCCAAGGCAGAGTCTCTCCACCCAGTGTACTTGGAAATGCACTTGACATTTTCATCCATCTCTCAGAAGGTGAAAATCTGATAAAGTACGTGATATTTTTAGAAAATTGCCAAGTGCTATATTGATGTGAGGTATTGTTGTTTCTTTTATGTGTTCTTAGCCACTTATTGGAAAATAGCAGTACGATCCAAGGCATAAATAAGTTTTATATTTTCTGCTTTACGGATGAGGAAATTGAGGCCCATGGGATAAGGAAGGATATCTACATAGGCAGAAAGTAGCAGAGTAGTGTCAGTTCCTAGTCTATTTCTAAAGCCCATCATCCAGTCTCTCTCCTTATTCCTCTCTAGACCTGAGTTTTTATTCTGGCATAGGGGCTGATTCCATCACTATGTACTGATCCTGTGTTGGAACTTCCCAATCAGCTAAGACACTCTAGCGAGGTAAGAGTAGGTTACTAATATGGAAAGAGGTAATGACATTGATGATAATATTTTTTAAAGACTATATGCATACACATAATCATTCAAACTTCATGACAGTTGGATATAACACTATATGGTGGCCCTTCCATACTTTATGAATTCAGAAATGGTCATCGTGGTGCATTAGGATTTTGGCAGAGCACCCGCCTCAAGAGAATACTCTGCAGCAGCTCTACCATAAGGCACTATGTCCAATTTTCCTGTTGAATCATTCCAGCCAGGTTACTTACTACATTTTTCTGGGCTTGTTCATCTTCATTTCCTAAGTTTGTTAAAAAAAAACCCTAACAATTAGGATATTCAGAGAAGCTCTTGTATGTGTAAATTTGCCTGTAAATCTGAATTCTGTATGAGATGTTACTACCAAAATGATGAATCTAATAAAACTGTAAGCCACCATGATTTTTTTGTGTCATTCAGAGAAACAGATCAACATTCTCCTGTACTTTACTTATTTGAATAGATTATCAGTCCAAAGGAAGAGCTTTGCAAGTAGTTTGTTACTAAAATGATTTATTTTTTGGTTGGGAATTATAAATGACTCTGTGTAGATTTGTTGAAGAATAGTAGTTAATTTTAAAAATGGCTGAATTTGGGTTATCCGGGTGGCTCATTTGGTTAAGCTTCTGCCTTCAACTCAGGTCAAGATCCCAAGGTCCTGGGATCAAACAACACATGAGTTCTCTGCTCAACAGGGAGTCTGCTTCTCCTTCTCCCTCTGCTCACCCCCAGCTCATGCTTGTTCTCTCTTGTTCTTTCCATCTCAAATAAATAAATAAAATCTTTTTTTAAAAATGAGTTGATTAATATTCTTTGGCACATGAGTGAAGGACCACATGAAAATATGTTGAAATATACAGAGAAGATATAGATTCAAAGCAAAAATCTGTAGTTAGTGTTTTATTTTGAACCTTAAGAAGAATTATTATTATTTTTCAACAGGAAATTTTCCTTTCTCTCTTTTTTAAAGATTTTACTTACTTATTCATGAGAGACACACAGAGAGAGGCAGAGACATAGGCAGAGGGAGAAACCGGCTCCATGCAGAGAGCCCAATGCAGGAGTCGATCCCAGGACTCCAGGATCATGCCCTAAGCTAAAGACAGACACTCAACCACTGCTGAGCCACCCAGGCATCCCAAGAATTATCATTAAATAGAGTAACATCTGTGAATGCTTGAGGGAAAACTGTAGTACCCTGGACTCACCCTTAAACCTTTTACTCTCATACTGCATGTACATTCTGTCAGGAAATAGCATCTGCTTTCTCTTCAGATCATACTGATTACTTCTCCCCATCTCCACTATTCCCCTGTCATAATATTCCCAAGTCATCACTATCTGTGACCTGGCTTATTGTAATAGCCTACTACCAAAGTCAAGTAAAGGAAAATATCAGTAAACTTTTATTTATTTATTTATTTATTTATTTATTTATTTATTTATTTATTTAGGAAACTTTTATTAATAAGTGTTTTTCTTCTATAGACACAAGCATTTTAATATGCTTTTTTTTACTATTCATTATTTGTCAAATGTTGAGCAACTGTATGAGTACAGCTACTGCTGTGGGCAACACATGGTAATTCTTGTTTGTTGCCTTGAGGAAATTATCTTTGGGAAAATGATATAAACACATATTAGAATCTCACTGATCATATGAATTAAATGACAAAAAAACACTGAAATGGATTATAAGTAACCAATAAAATTAAGACATTTTATATAGAAAAACTCCTGGAACCTACATGCATTTAGTAGATTAGATATGGAGAAGGATACAAATGAACTGTGCCTCAGATGATGATGATGATGAAGCGTTGTAAGAGAGGCCAGGTGGCATCTTTGCAGTTGTACTAAGGCAGGAACGAGTCCAGTGTTTTTGAGAGGAAGTATACCAATTGGACTGAAAAATAAGATGTAGGTTCTTTTGAAGGATATTTGAAGATGAGAGGACAAACTGAGTTCAGATTATGGGAGTCTATTTGATAAGCTGTTGAAGCCATATTTGGGTTATGGCTGGTTCTGCCTATTGAGAGTCCTGAGCTGGGACTAGAGATTGGGGGATGCACCCAGTAAATATTATTGGTAGGAAATCATAAGTAGAGTTAAGAATGTGGTTTTGGAGAACATGATGGGTATAATTAGGGTAACCAAAAATTCTGTTTTGCTCAGAACTCTTTTTAGTTTTAACTCTGAAAGCCCCGTGATCTGGGAAACTCTTCAGTTGCAGACAAAGCAGATGGCTGGTCACTTTAGATATAGTTCAGACAAGTGGTTGGGATCAGAGGTTCAAACCAGAGTGATGCATTAGTATGTTAACAAGTGAACAGTGCGTGACAACAGAAATCCAAAGCAATTCAGAGTTCTGGGAGGCAGTCGGTGGAATTGAATTATATTTTGGCTGAGATCAATTTGGCCAAATGAAATTTAGTCAAAAGCAGCATTGTCAGAGCAACTTTATTTGACAGTTGTGTTGAAATAAATTTGAAAATAAAATGAATATTTTAACCACAGGCTTTCAAGCTTTACATAATAATACTACTACTACTAATAATAATAATATAATAATAATAATTAGTAATAATAATAGCGACTACCATTCACAAATGCTCATCATGTGCCAAGCACCTTATTCCTTAAAATCAGTCTATGAGATAAGCACTGTTATTTTCTCCATCTTGCAAATGAAGAAACTGGTGGTTTGAGAGATGAAGCTGTTTGCAGTTACACAGCCAATTAATCATAGAAAGAGACATTGAACCCTAGTCCACCCAAAGCCTGTGCTGTTTAGTCACTAAGTGGTACCACTGCTCGGCATCAAGTTTATTTATTTATCAAGGTCTGTTTATTATTTATTATTTTTTTACTGCAAAAATAACACATGTTAATTCTAGAAAAATTATAACATATGGACTAACAGAAGAACATGGTTAAATATGTACAATTGCTTTTACTTAGAAATAGGCTCTGCTATTTGCAAATGACATATCAGATAAAGGACTAGTATCTAAGATCTATAAATAACTTAGTAAACTCAACACCCAAGAAACAAAAAATCCAATCATGAAATGGGTAGAAGACATGAACAGAAATTTCACCAAAGAAGACATACACATGGCCAAAAAGCACATGAGAAAATGCTCCGCATCATTTGCCATCAGGGAAATACAAATCAAAACCACAATGAGATACCACCTCACACCAGTGAGAATGGTGAAAATCAACAAGGCAAGAAACAACAAATGTTGGAGCGGATGAGGAAAAAGGGGAATCCTCTCTTTTTTTTTAAATTTTATTTATTTGTTCATGGGAGATACAGAAAGAGGCAGAGACGTAAGCAGAGGGAGAAATAGGCTCAATGCAGGGAGCCTGATATGAGACTCATCCCAGGACCTTGGGATCATGCCCTGAGCCAAAAGCAGACGCTCAACCACTGACCCACCCAGACATCCCTAAAAGGGGAATCCTCTTACACTGTTGGTGGGAATGCAAGCTGGTACAGCCACTCTGGAAAACAGTGTGGAGGTTCCTCACAAAGTTAAAAATAGAGCTACCCTATAACCCAACAATTGCACTACTGGGTATTTATCCCAAAAATACAGATGCAGTGAAATGCTGGGACACCTGTACCCCAATGTTTATAGCAGGAATGTCCACAATAGCCAAACTGTGGAAGGAGCCATGGTGTCCTTCGACAGATGAATGGATAAAGAAGATGTATATATAGAGAATGGAATATTACTCCGCCATCAGAAAGGACAAATACCCACCATTTGCTTTGATGTGGATGACACTGGAGGGTATTATGCTGAGTGAAGTAAGTCAATCGGAGGAGGACAACCATTATATGGTTTCACTCATATGGGGAATATCAGAAATAATGAGAGGGATTATAAGGGAAAGGGGGGGACCTGAGTGGGAAAATTTAGAGAGGGGGACAAACCATGAGAGACTCCTAACCCTGGGAAATGAACAAAGTGTTGTGGAAGGGGAGACGGGGAGGAGGCTGGGGTAACTGGGTGATGGGCACTGAGGAGGGCACTTGATGGGATGAGCACTGGGTGTTATACTGTATGTCCGCAAATCGAACTTCAATAAAGCAAACAAGCAAGGTCTGTTAACGTGTTTGATATCTTTTTCTTTTGGGAGCACATTGATAGGTATATATCTATACACACTGAGATATATATGTATATATATAGCACAATGATATACATGACATACATATATATTTTTTCCTCTAAAATTACATTTGAGGCTCTCGGAGGGGGCAGGAGATTCCAGTTACACACCCGCCAGGCTCCCAGCCCCCCACTCTTCTTGGCCATTTTGGGAAAATAAGGCTCAGAGTCGTCTGAGGTCAGAAGAAAGGGGTGCCAGCCTCACCCACAGCAGAGAAGAGAGGACAGAAGGATCTGAGATCCCTCTGAGGGCCAGGCCTGGGGCAACGGGTAGGGGCACCAGTTTTGCTGGGTTTCCAGTTTGAAAGGCAAGGGGCTCACCACCACGCCAGAGCCCGCCTGGAGAAGACAGATATTAGTAGAAGGGTGTGGGCAGGGCGGGGCTGGGGCGCTGGGCAGCGGCCAGTACTCTCAGAGCTGGCTGGCTCGATGTCTCAGCGCAGGCCTTCAGGACCCCTGCATGGCCCCCCTTCAGGTAGCGCCCACTAACCTTGATGGCCACTTTGTTGTAGTCACAGAATTTGAAGAAGTCCACGGGGGTGTCGCTGCTGCTGGCGACCGATGAGTCACTTGCCTGTGGAGTCTTTGATGTTGTAGGCACCATCATTGAACTCCAGCTGGAGGACATCGTAGCTGGAGCGGTTGGCATCCAGGGTGCCCATGACGGCAACCAATGAAGCCATGCTCTCCACGGAACACGATGACGGGACGGTTGATGAGCTTCATGAGGAAAAGCTCCGATCCCCTGCTCTCTCCACCAAGGCAGCCAGCTGCCGTTCTTCTTGGCTGTCACAAACTTGCACGGACACACGCAGTGTGATCCGCCGATCATGCCACTCGATGTCAAAATAGCAGCTGGCATTCTTGGTGGAGGCAGTGGATTGCACGCCTCCCGTGGCTGTCAGCGTCCAGTACGTCCCCGTGTGAGAGCCTCTGTCCCCCACTTCCCAGGAACTGTACCATCGGACCCCTCCTGGTGCACCTTCCCTGTGTCTGGCGAAGGCCGCGGGAAGGAGGGGGTGCAGCCAGCAAGCGCCTGCTGCTTGCTCCTGTGCACCAAGCAGGCTCACCCTCCGCACAGCCCGCTCTGGCCTGGGGCTCTGCTCTCTCTCCTTTCATCCAGGCCTGACTGGAATCAGAAAATGACCAAATCAGTATTTTTTTTAACGAAGCATTATTGCTGGAAGCACCCAGGCAAGCCTCGTGGTAGCCGTGAATGATTTTCAAGGGGTCCTGTGGGGGAATCTTGAAGCAGCATCTCCAGGAGTTGGTGCTCTCCTTGTCTGCTAGTTGGGGGGAGGTGCAGGATGTTCCCCTGAATCCAGAACCTGCCCCTACCTCCCCAGGAGGCTCTCGCTGGCCCCCTCCTTCCTGCCTGCCTATGCTTCTGTCCCATCTGGTGGTGCTGAGCTCCCTCGCCACCTAAGCCAGAACCTCCCGGTGTGATCGGTGCTCCCTGTCCCGACCAGACTCCTCGGGTCTCGGGGTGGGATGAAGCTAGGCGTCACCCTCCACCGGGAGCCCCATCGGGAAACCGCAGGCCCCTGGCTCCCAGCCCTGCCCCTGCCAGCCCCCCCTACCAGTTCATCTCTGCCATGTATCTCACTCTGGGTGTCTTGGTCTTTTATGTTTTGTGTGATTTGTATAACTAAATGCCCATGATAGTAGCTTCAGACTGGAAAAGCAAAATAAAATAATGCGAGTGTATGCCCCCCCCAAAAATTACATTTGATACTTTTTAAAACCATTTTTTAAGCATTTAATTTATTGCAACTTCTCTTGTTGGACATTTGGACTACTGCAGCTTTTTTGATACTCCAAACAGCTTACAGTAAAAAGTAATTAGCTGAAAATGATATACAAATAAAGCAAAATGAATTAAGACTGAAATACAGGGGATCCCTGGGTGGCTCAGCAGTTTAGCGCACCTGACTTTGGCCCCAGGGTGCAATCCTGGAGTCCCGGGATCGAGTCTCACGTCAGGCTCCCTGCATGGAACCTGCTTCTCCCTCTGCCTGTGTCTCTGCCTCTCAATGTCTATCGTGAATAAATAAATAAAATCTTTAAAAAAAAGACTGAAAAACAAAAAAATTCAGAATGATGGATGATATAATGCAAGAGGACAGATAACGTAAAACCACTTGTTCTATGTTGTATTCTGATTACCAACACAATGAAAACCACTGGTTGAAGAATATTTGCTTTTCGGGTGCCTGGGTGGCTCATTCCATAAAGCATTGGGACTCTTGGTATTGGCTCAAGTAATGGTCTCAGGGTCGTGAGATTGGCCCCCCCTCCTATGGTGCTGCTAGCTCAGCGGGGAGTCTGCTTGAAGATGCCCCTCCCTTCTGCCCTCTACTCCTTCTGACTCCCACTCATGCTCGCTTTCTCTCTCTTCCTCTAAAAGAAATAACTTTTTAGAAAAAGAATATTTGCTTTGTTTTTTTTTTTAATTTATTTTTTTATTGGGTGTTCAATTTACTAACATACAGAATAAACAACCCAGTGCCCGTCACCCATTCACTCCTCCCACCCCCCGCCCTCCTCCCCTTCTACCACCCCCTAGTTCGTTTCCCAGAGTTAGCAGTCTTTACGTTCTGTCTCCCTTTCTGATATTTCCCCACACATTTCTTCATCCCTTCCCTTATTTTCCCTTCCACTATTCATTTATATTCCCCAAATGAATGAGAACATCTAATGTTTGTTCCCTCTCTGACTGACTTACTTCACTCAGCATAATACCCTCCAGTTCCATCCACGTGAAGCAAATGGTGGTATTGTCATTTCTAATAGCTGAGTAATATTCCATTGTATAACATAAACCACATCTTCTTATTCCATTCATCTTTCGTTGGACACCGAGGCTCCTTCCACAGTTGGCTATCGTGGCCATTGCTGCTAGAAACATCGGGGTGCAGGTGTCCCGGCGTTTCATTGCATTTGTATCTTTGGGTAAATCCCCAACAGTGCAATTGCTGGGTCGTAGGGCAGGTATATTTTTAATCTTTGAGGAAACCTCCACACAGTTTTCCAGAGTGGCTGCACCAGTTCACATTCCCACCAACAGTGTAAGAGGGTTCCCTTTTCTCCGCATCCTCTCCAACATTTGTTGTTTCCTGCCTTGTTAATTTTCCCCATTCTCACTGGTGTGAGGTGGTATCTCATTGTAGTTTTCATTTGTATTTCCCTGATGGGCAAGTGATGCAGAGCATTTTCTCATATGCATGTTGGCCATGTCTATGTCTTCCTCTGTGAGATTTCTGTTCATGTCTTTTGCCCATTTCATGATTGGATGTTTGTTTCTTTGGTGTTGAGTTTAATAAGTTCTTTATAGATCTTGGAAACTAGCCCTTTATCTGATATGTCATTTGCAAATATCTTCTCCCATTCTGTAGGTTGTCTTTGAGTTTTGTTGACTGTATCCTTTGCTGTGCCAAAAGCTTCTTATCTTGATGAAGTCCCAATAGTTCATTTTTGCTTTTGTTTCTTTTGGCCCTTCGTGGATGTATCTTGCAAGAAGTTACTATGGCCGAGTTCAAAAAGGGGTGTGTGCCTGTGTCTCTTTTCTCTCGGATTTTGATGGAATTCTTGTTCTCACATTTAGATGCTTTCATCCCCTTTTGAGCTTTAATCTTTTGTGTATGGTGCAAGAGAGTGGTCTAGTTTTCATTCTTCTGCATTGTGGATGTCCAATTTTCCCCAGCACACCCCTTTATTGAAGCGAGACTGTCTTCTTTCCAATGGAGTAGTCTTTCCTCCTTATCGATATTAGTTGCCCATAAAGTTCAGGGTCCCTTCGGATTCTATTCTGTTCCACTGATCTATGTGTCTGTTTTTGTGCCAGTACCACACTGTCATGATGACCACAGCTTTGTAGTACAACCTGA